>NW_009648545.1:1919292-1966409 GCF_000708025.1 Charadrius vociferus | reverse complement strand
AGGGAAGGGAAGGGAAGGGAAGGGAAGGGAAGGGAAGGGAAGGGAAGGGAAGGGAAGGGAAGGGAAGGGAAGGGAGTACTTAGTGGTACTGAAACAAATACATATAAAAGAACACCCATTCTGTGCTTTGGGCAACCTGGATATCTCTTTACGTCTATTCCTCTTTTACTATATCAGGAGTTATGTATACTGTGTGGTAACTCTTAGGAAACCCAAAAAGCAGCAGGTGTTCAAACACCACACCGCAAACTTAATCTACAAAACATATCAACATTAAATTACACCATTAATACTGCCAGACATAAATCTTCTGAGAGTCCCTCCTTCATTAACTTGCAGGTGATATGTATATCTGACCTCAGCTTACCATCATTTTATCCATTCCTTTATGCATAAAGTCAAAGTTAGGCATTGTCTAACCACCTATGCTCTTCACAGAAAGACTCAGTTTATTTTTAATTAGTGAAGTCGTTTTGGAATGTACTGAGGGCCAGATTATGGACTGCTGCCCATAGTGCTACCTCATGGATCTACACCTGAAATCAAACAATTTTTAATACAAAACATTATTGTTTCTTCTCTTTCAAAGCTGTTATCTAAATTTTAGATCATAGTTGCTGAAAGCAGGAGCTATATTTTTGTAAGTAACTTTATAGTCAAACTAGGGTTTAACAGCCTTTATGGGGCCTCCAGCTTCTACATTTATTTTAAAATTATCTTCCTGGAGACTTATTTATTTCCCTTTTTTTCACTTAATAATAGGCAGAAGAGTCCTTACAGTTTAACCTATCATATTAATTAACCCAAATCAAACCCATTCTAACCACAAACCCTCTCAAGAAGGCCAGTCTAAAAAACTCTATGGACTAGTTCATTCTTCATGTCTTAAAAGTCTGTCAGACCAATGATATGAAACTCCCATATAAGCACGTCTGATAATGTCTACTTGATAAACGTGGCGAAAGCTCCAGCACTCTGCACCATTTCCAGTTAAAAATACCTTTGCATTCAGTCCCTAGCCCAGCTTGATTTTTTTTCTACATTGCAAACACAGCAAAGAAAAGGGATATCTGATATTTCTGAGGAAGTTTAGCAGGGTAGCACCAAGCCCAGGACATTACGGAAATTCAGTTTAAGATTTCAATGAATGGATGAGATTGACAAGAAACGAGGGGACGAGCTTGGTGATTCAGAATGAAAAGTAAAATTCCTTGAAAACAAGGTGACAAGTGTTTTGATTGTATTGCTCTGTGTGTATAAAAAATAATCTGAGTATCAGACAGGAGCCTATCTGCAGAACCAAGAAAGAAAGGATGAGTAGACTGCCAATGCAAGAGAATACAACTAAGCACTATTATTTGCACTAAGACTGGCGTGGCCTGCAATGACCTCAATCTGTGTTAAAATAAATATTTATTTTATATTTATTTGCTAAAAGGCATTTCAGCCTCACCCTAAGGAAAAAACCCAGACTGTTATGCAACCATTTTGGCAGCTAGCTGAGTGTGCTATAATGGTTTGACTTGACATTTGTGCACATATAACACATTTATGAAATAGAAGACAGTCTTTTTTTTTTTTTTCTTTTCTGTGAATAGTAGAGAAATCCTTGAAATGAAAAGTATCAAGTAGTTTGCCCATGAAAGACTCAGAGGTTTCGTATTTCAAAAAAAATCTTGTACTCTGGTTTAAAAAAGGCATAACACTTCTTCCTTTAAATCTTGCCCCTTTTACTCAAAAATGATATTAGTAGAACTTTTCTTCTTAAAAAAATGTAAACTGTGCACTGAAGCTTTACCAGTTCAATTCAACAAGGATTTGAAATACGAAAATATATTAAGGATCAAATTTACTTTCTTACTGTAACTAGAACATATCTTATGAACCACTTACATCTCATTTAGATGACTGGCAAATAGAAAGTATAAGAAGTTTTGGCATCTGTGCAATGATGAACAGGTTGTACATTTGAAAGCATGAGAAAATAACCTGATTAATCCAGAGCTAAATTTGTCACTGTTGAGATGGAGTTAAACAGTGTTTGCATCATAAGCTTTTTTATCATGACAGCTTTATTTCCAGCACTTAACTCATTATGTCAGCCCATGTCTTCTCATTCTATTTTGAGACCTCAAAAGGTAATAGAACTCTCAATGCTCTGCAAAGGAGTAATTTTCACCCAAACAAAGTTTGGCCTAAGTCACGATGTCTGGCTCTACAGCCAGATGTTACAATCTAGTTCTATCACAAAGAGAACTCCTTCTGAAATTACTCCTTTTGAAATGCAGATTGTCAGATTTAAACTCTGATGTGCTCCTTATTGCTGACTCTTACAAAAAAAAAAAAGAAAAAAAAGGTTGAATGATTCAGGTTCTAAGTTGTTCAAAACATAGACTAGACCTTTAAATAACTCTTGGGTGACTGATGGAACAGGAGACAGTCGGTATGTAATACATTCCTTCATTGTTCTTTTCTTGCAAAAGCACCTTTACAATAAAGAATGCTGAATAAAAAGACTCTGAAAGGACAACAGTTCCTGCTATTTAAAAGGAAAACATCGGCGTGTCTCTCATTTGTGCTCAGCAAGCTTTGCTACTCCCTTTTCCATTTTATTTCTGTACGAACGCTACCTTGCAGCAGAGGTGTTCAGCAGACCCAGGGGAGGCAAATGTCAGTTTTCCAGATGGCAAACTGCCAGCCTGGTGATGCTGTGGTGAAAGGCACCGAGGGAATTCACTTTGTTGCAGAAGCAAAAGAACAGCACTTCCTAATGCAGCTCGTATACATGCTTGCTTCACAAAAGCTGATGAAGTAGCCAGAAAAGTTTCAGCAGCCCTCCTCAAAAGCCTGTTTAGATAGTGTCAGGTTTCTACATGGCCGCAGCAGCTGTTTAAAGTTTTTGCTAATTTACAAAAAGGAAACATCCCTCTTATGAGAAACAGGCATTAAAATCTAAAACCTACCTCTATCAAACTGACTTATTTTTAGCTTAAACTGAGTCACCTTTTGTTTCATAAAATGCTACCTGAAGTTGTTAATTCAGATGTCTGTCTAATACTGTTACGCACTTTTTGCCTCTACAGAGCAAAAGCTACTGTACAAACATAAAATCTTGAGTGGAAAATGACTTTACTATCATTACTACTATATTCTAGTATGGTATCTTTATTAGGACAGCGAGTTATTAAAGTAACTGCCACTGGGGAGAGTCTGGTCTGGAAAAAACCCACACTTTATTAGATATTCTAATGCAAGTTTATAATACTGGGATTTATCTGTTCTGAGATGTTATTTCAGGTGTAGAATACAAATGTCTTGCAATTTAACGGACTGTCTTATGTTGGGTGACTTTCTGGTGTAACAATACAATTGTTTTATAAAAATATAAATACTTTATATTACTTTTTTTTAAAAAAAATCAATTTGATTTTAACAAACTGTACAAGATTAACTCAATACTTTCTGTGGGAAGCCGTCATGTTTCCAGGTCTGTATGTTCTGTGCTGAAGTCCTTTGCAATAAGAGGTAAAAAAGTGTCCTTGTTCTGCCTGAGGGGAGTCTGTCAGAGACTTTCACAGGTAAAAAGTTAACAGAGATGATATAGCTGCTTCCTGTACTATTTACCTGTGCTTCCAATTCTAGGTGGATAGAGGAGTCACGTAAAACAGCTTAAAAATCCTTTACAGCTATCTTACACTGTAAGTGTCTTGTCCAAGAAGGACAGGATTTGTACAGGGCAGCCAAGTCTCCTGTTGGTCTTTCCTTTACTTTCCCACAAACAGTAGATGTTAAGCATGGAGCTGATTTCAGCACTGCTGTCTCCAAGGTTATTTTGAATACGTTTAGAGAAGTACAGTGTATTTTGACTTTCAGCAAAAAAAAAAATCTAGACAAATGACAGAAGCAGCACTTGTAGAGGCAGCACGACCTATTGATGGGTGCAAGTGGCTGGGACAATACAAATGACCTCCTGAGTAACTCTCTCTCTGGCCAGTTCCTATAAGATCTCTTTTAAGATATGCAAAGAGCCCTATATAAGAGTTATTTTCATAGCAATGAGCAATGTTCTACATCATGTTCTTTAAACGTATCACTTACTACTTTATTTTGATAAGTGTAATATCAGAAAGATGTGAATTTGAGCAATGCCCCTTGTAAGCATTTTTTAATGAAAACAAAATAAAATGTTTTTTTTTTACAGCAAGTAAACAAGTTTGAAAAAAATACATTCATATACTCAAACTCATTAATTGCTTAGAAACTGTTATCTGAAAAGATACAACGAAAACGTTTTGACTTCAGCTGCAGCATACTTTATTTTTTTTTTTACAATTTGGTTTCAGATTAAAACTCCAAACAAAACAAAAAATTATTGCCTACAAAATGCATTTCAAAGTGGACATAATTCACGTGCCAGAAAAAAATCATATTATCATATTCAGATACTCACCACAATATTGTGTCAGTGTTTATTTGCACATCACTGCAATTACTGGTTTGTATTCGGAAAAGATCATGTACACATACATTTGTGCATGTTTCTTCATGCATAAGGTTCATTGCAGCTGTTCCAGCTGTAATTACAAATTCGATCTTCCTTTGTCATGTTGGGCCTATTCAGAAAAAAGTTTCATTGCTCTCTGATCCGGTAATGGTCATTTGGAACTTCTAAGTTCTTTCAGCATCTAGCCAACATGTCCAAAAAATACCACATTCTTATTATCTAAAAATCAACTTTTATAATGTTTTTGATCTAATCAAGACAAAAAAATCTTGTAAGAAATCCATATCAGCCTGACAGAACGGAGTTTTATATGGCTTTGAAAATGTTAACATTTCGACTAAGAATACTTTAAAAGCTCATTTTTTTTCTCTTACCCATTAAGCAAATTCTGTACAGGTACAATTTCAGTTCTGTTGGCTTGTTCTATAGGTAATCAACTGTGTTATGAAATGATAAAATGTACTATTCATTGTTTTTTTGCCATCAAGTGGTTAATTAATTATTTGTAACACACACCTGACCGGCTAGTCAGCCAACTCCTCACTTGAATTCTAGAAGAAAAGCTTACATTATTTAATCAAGCAGGGATTAGTTGTTATCTAATTTGCTAGCTTGTTATTTTACTGTGGGGAGGCTCTGCTGTTCTGAGCTGTTTCCTGAGATGTAAAGGTGCTGTTTTCTTTCATGAAGTAAAGGAGTATTTATCTGTCCTCTGTAGGTTTTTAGAGCATGCTCATCACTATAATATCAGACAGCTTTCAGGGCTGCTTTGATCAAGGTGACCAGCATCTATCACACCTTTGTTGCCTCCATCCACTGGAGAAGTGTGGGCAGTTGAGTGTTTTGTTTTGGATTTTACGAATACATATATGCATACACACAGTGCTTGAATACCACTTTTGGAAACTATTTTGCAGCTTGCTTATGGCACAATTTTAATGTCATCTGGAGACAGAATGTCACAGGTATGATCTTCCTCTTAGATGGAAGTAAGATAACACGGTGACAGTCAGTAGCCTGGGAAAGGTAGCTAAAATGATTTAAAAGAGGAGGAACACACGACCTGTTAATGAAACATGAACAATAAGCCTGTACCAGTACTTGAACCTCTTTGCACTGTGAAAAAAAAACACTCTTTTATTAGAATCCAAATACAAAGATGGAAATACTCTTCATAATTTGTAAAACCTTTCATTTTCTCAAGATTATTCAGCTAGCTACAGGTGGAAGGGCAAAAAGTCAACAAACTATAAAACAGCAAGAGTTCAGCACTCCTGAACTTCTGCCAGTTTATAGCTTACTTGTCCGTATTTTTTTCTTTTTTTTTAGTTAATATTATGTCATTCTTATAACATCTTCTTTTCTGATCTAACCTGTTATTCCCCAGAGCTGGAAAGGGCCCAGTTCACAGGTGAATGCTCTCCCAGCTGCTCAGAGGATCCTATTCTCCGCAGTAATCACTTAATGGATATTAAAATCCAAGACAGAGTTTGATGGCTCCCAAGAGTATTATGTACCTCAGTACTTGTAAAACCCCAGAAAACTGAACTTTCTCGTTGGAATGTAGGTTAAAATGTCAAACTCAACTTTCCAAATTACCACCAGAAGAATAGGGATGTACTGCACTCTAGGATCATAATGCAGGATTCAAAATGCTGGCAAAGTTAGTCCTCAACATTTTTTCAGGGTTTCTAGAAAGGTCTGCCAAATCCAGCACAACTAATGCTTCACGTAAGATTTGACTGCAAATTCCCTTGCTAACACAGTCTTCCTGGGACCTCTAATAGATATTCTCTGCCAGATGCCATGATGCAATATTTGAAGCTTTGCCTAAGCCTTTATGTACTGTGTGAGTGAGGAGTAGTGTGGGGCTGCACTGTGTCCTTGGGTTTTGCCCAAGGGAAGGACCTAGGGAGGGAAATTCCGTTGTGCACATTTCTCTGCCTCCCTCTTCCCAGTGAGCTTGACACCCTTTCACACAACTAAAAGGGACGACTTGAGTTACCAGTCCCATCTTCCCACAAGATGTCATCCCAGTGGACTAAGTATGAATTAAGTGTCAGGAATAGACAGAGCCTGGATTTTGTCCCCTCGGTCTGTCAAACACCAGGTACTTAAATGAGCCGGCACTGAGGGAGATGAAGTCTCCTATGGTTGGATATTTCCTGGATGGATATTTTCAATTTTTGGTTTTGGCTCTGGCTTCGCCTCACACTGCAGGTCGAGACACCCCTGGGAGGTGGCAGTTGTCTTTCTGCCAATTCTCATTCCTCTAGCTCCCACAGCTGGGAACTGGGAAAGCTTCCCTGCCATGAGGAGCACCTTTTACACACAGAGCATGGGGGTACAAGGCTCCACAGTTCCTCTGCTGAACATCAGTTATACTCACAGGCATACGTGTGCAATGCGTGCCTGCACCCCTCTCCCACACCCCCACACTGTATACGAACATATTCAGAAAAGCATAGTATATAAAAAAACTGCAACTTTTGCTTTCATTTTAACTCTATTCTCTTCTTTAGATAGGTTAAATTCTGACTTCAGTGGGATCTGCTGAATTTTTTTTATGTCCTGTCTATTCTTCTATGACTGTTTGGGAATTTAGAGCTTTCATTTCTTAAATTTCTGTGCTATCAGTTTTCTCCGTAGGGTGATAGTTACTTCTTTTCTGGCTATCTTTTAGTGTATAAACGCAGGACAGAACATCTTTCACTTTATCCTGGGGTATGACTGTGGATGTTGTGCATGCATAATAACCCAGCCCTCCCTTTCTACCAGCAGCCCTTCCTCCCCTTCTCCATTTTACACACACTGATTTTCTTCACAGCAGCTGTTCTTGATAACACTTAAAAAGTGATTATATCTGTTGTCAATTTGGGTAAATTATTAACATCAAAGCTAGCAGCAGGCTTCCTGACATTAAATTTCAGGATTTCCACTAGCAAAGGAGGACAAGCTGGGGACAGAAGAGTGGGTGGAAGGAAAAGGGTGGAGTTGGGTTGGTTGGGGGGAATTATGAGTGTAGAAAACGCAAATTAATTGATCAGAAAAAGACTTTTAGCTTGTATTAGAGCATTTTTTTCTTTTCTGTTGTATTTCCAGTATATGGATTATCATTACAGTGAGGAACATGGAGAGTGGAAAGACCCAAAGTCTAGTCTGTGCAGATGTACAGTGGGGTTAGGAAAATTAATACTTTTTCAACCTCTTTTTTTTAACTTGTGCCTTAGTAGTGACAGTGAGCTAATACAGTCACCTCTTGCTTAACAACAGCTTGCTGTTATTATGGGTTATTCAGCAAGGAGTTTCTGACTGGTTTCATAAAACAAGAATTTATTGAATTCTAAGAGATGAACGATGAAGATAAATTGGGATATGTCTAAATGAAATTAAAAATTATTACTTGTACAAAATTTAGAGTGTGGCTGGCTGTACCACCAAATTTGCACTTAACATTGTTAGGAATTAAAGGTATGTAACTGATAAAGATGGATGTCTCACTTTCTTGGTTCCAACCTGTGCTGTTTAAAATAAATATTATAATAATTGATCTCTGTGAATGATGTGCATGTGCTAAATGACGCTTGATGTATGACACCAACTTCCTGCTTCTGGCACTGATGGATGAGCTTAGTCTTCCTATAATGAAAAGATGGTCAAACTTTCAATTACACATATCGCACCTCCACAGACAAAGCATGATGAAAATAAATTTTATGCTATTCAGCTACCTTCAACCTAACAGTAGCACAGACCAAAAAAAAAAAAAAGATTTAATTGAAACTATGTGACAGTGAAATGGGTACCAGTTTATATTAACTCCTGAATATATGACTCTGTGGCATTAAATGTGAAATGCACACCTCCTTTTATTTCAGAGCATTTGTTACATTGCCTCCTCTGGGATCAATTGCCGCATAAGTGGGATTCATGCAGAGTCATAAAGCACCGGGGAAACCCATAGGAAAAAAAAAAAAATCCTGCTGCAGGAAAGAACTCCTTGCTTCCTCCTGCACACCCATGCAATTGGGTAAGAGTTTTTCCCAAGGTAATGACTACAGAAATCAGCTTCTGCAGGACATTTCATGGGTATTCCAGATATTTTCCTTTTATATCTGATGTAATTGTGGCTACTTCATCACATTTATAAATATCTAATTCTTTTGGGGATTTTTACAGGAGTTGTTCAAGTTAATTTGTGGTGTGAATAATTTATTTTTTTTATCAATCTCACATAGACATGAAGACAGACTTTCAAGGTGTCATAAGATGCTGTAACTAGGTATCTTAATTTTCATTACAGCCTGTTGAAACTAGATTGATCAAGTCTTGAGAGCTATTTTACTGAAAAATACAGGTAAACAGATAAAATGCAGGTATTCTAGGCTCCATTGCCTGTACTATGAAAGGACACATTTAATTTGCCCACACATGGCTGGTTAGTGCTATCTGAGATGAGAGCAGAGGTGTTTTTGGGGAACAGCAGGGGATACTACTACAGTACGCAATACCACAACTGAGCTCCCATTGCACAAATGGATAAATTCGGTCTCAGTATCTTAAACTGAGTTGAATCCTGCCCTGCCCTCAACTCACAAACAAGTCCACCCCAGCTGAATAACCACTTCTTCAGTTTAATTTGAAATTTTCCTTGCTCTTAAACGTGCATCCCTGAGAATCACAGGCAGATGTGGAAAATAGCATACCTCTTTATAATTAATTCCAAATTGAGGGATTTTTGCTAAATCTCATCTTTTCTACAGCCTCTTTAAATTTCACATGGCAAAATTTTCAAACTCTCCTAATGGGCAAGTGTTTCTGTACTTTTATTTATTCACAATGCTGCTTTGAAGTCTTCCTTCCGTGCCTTTGTTGAGAAAGGACTCCACTAATTAATAAAGAATTTAGAGAGAGAGCTTGTAGGCGATTTTGAAATAAGATTACATTAAATTCACTTATTTTCTGTCCTACTCTTGACACAGCTGTAGAGCATTACCAGATGTCCTTTTCCAGATCCAGCTGTGTGTGCTACCTTTGGGTGTCAATAATTCCAGCTGCTTACCACTGCTCACCATCTGATAAAGGTAATTTGAGCTAACCCTTCTCAAATGAAGTGTTTTGAGGAGTATCCTTTACAGGCCTTTCACCGAGCTGGGCAGGAATTAGTATCTAGCAGAATGGCAGCAGGAAGAAACGGAATGTCAATAACCATCTCGCATGGCACAGTTATTCAGAAATAAATCTCAATTTGTGGTGTATCTTTTTTATCATCAATGCTTGTTGGGCAGACATTTTCATTAAGATGCCCATGAGAATTTCCCCTGATCAGAAGAGATTAATAGTAATCTCAGTAAACTAATGGATATAAAGAATAAGAAGTGTGAAGAGGTAGTTTTCTAAGATTAATTTCCTCTCCACCCTCTTTTATACATGAAATGTAAGGTAGATACATTCTCTTTGGAGGATTTGAAACACTGCCCTAGTCTATACGACGTAGCAATATCTCTTCTCAGATTTTCTTTAGTCTGTACTGAATTCCTAATCAGGATCAGGGAAATTAATAAGACCTCTCTGGACTTTTACTGAAGTTGGTGTTTACATATGTCAAGCCCAGACCTCTTTTTGAACCTATGGATAACAACAATTTGTTATATTTCATTTAACAACATGAATCAAAGAATCAGTTCATTTGTAATTGATGCAAAATCTCTTTACTATTTTTTTATGAGTATTAAATCATGTAAGGTTAATTTCTGCATTCAACTACACCTGTAGTAATAATAAAAAAAAAAAGGATAGTGCTCAGAAATCCTATCTTCTTCCTGGTGTCGCATAAGAATTCTTCATACACAGAGAAGTTATGGAGTTTATTTTCAGAGGTAACTCACTAGACTGCCGTTTAGAACATGTGCACCATTTCAATCAAACTGGTCTTCAAAATGACTAATAATTAAATTCTAGAAGGCATGAGGATGAGTTTGACTTGGAACTGAGTTGGTCTTTTTCTCTGGACGACTGTTCATTTCTGCTCAGTTTAATATATTTCACATTAAAATGTGCTGCAAATGTTGTATTTCAAAGAATTTGTTGGTGCCTGCATCTCAAAAGATAAAATTCCCGTAAGTAAAAACATAATATTTAAGTAAGTAAGTAAAAACATAATATAAAGTAAAAACAAAATATCCACACCTTGGGAACCTTGTGTGATGCATCTGAATGTTTTGTTCAACCACATAGTGGCTATACAGTGCATACATTCCTGTTATATTTATTAAATCTGTACTTAGAAGAACTGGTAAACAATCTCAATCTGTTTATTATTTTCAGATTATTAACCAGAAAAAAAAAAAAGTTAACACATTTTCAATGAATGTTTTTAAAACTGACTAATTTTGATCTTGGTATTTAGTAATGGAAAAATAACACTGCAGCAGATGTCAATATCCACAAAACAAGATCAGATTAGAAAGGGTTAGAGCTAATGTCCATGCAAATGAAAATCAGATCAGATTCTGCATTTAAAAACCCAAGTAAATACCTGGAACAGTCTATTTTTACAAAGACTGTGAAATCTGTCTGATGGAATCAAGAATATTAGTTTTATGGTATCTGACATTTCTATAAAAATTTGAACCTCTCTAATGTAAAGGAAATGTAGTGTATTCAAGAAAAGAACCTCTTAAAATATATTTAAGACTTTCACAAAGAGTAATATCTAATGGTAATCTGCTCAACAGTGATAAAACTGTCAAAATGAGCTGAAGGAGGCACAGATTTACTCATGTTAAGGAAGTATTTATCACCTCAAGAATATTTTAGCAAAGCTAAAATCGAATACAAATGTACATTTGACCTTTTAATTACTAAATCATTCCTCGATAGTGTTGCATTTCAGCATAGCCCTATAACCACAATGCAGCAGCAAAGGGTAGCTCTCTTTGGCACTCTTGCACTGAGAATGAAGAGGCTGAATATTAGAAAACATATTTGGTGAGAAGGAGTTTATGTACATCGTACAAGAAGATGTAAAAACTCATCTGTCTGGCTGTGTGTTTCTAGAACCGCATGCCCAGATAATAGCAAGATGCTTTACTTTTAAACCATACAGGATTTAGGAAGGTATTAATCTGAGTGGCAATATACTGGCATAGTCTTCCTGTGATAAAGAATGAATAAAACCTCAACCAGAAACCAACAATAAAGAGCCCTAGCATAAACCCTGCTCCTAAATCTAATAATAATGGGATCTAACTGCCAAAAATACACATTCTCTCAAGCCATAAAGGCTTCCTACCTGTGAATTGACACATAATGCAACAGAGTTGTTCAGACAAAGAAAGAGAACATAGGTGCATGAATTAGTGTCTACCACACAACGAGCCTTCCTGTGGAGGAGCTGTCTGTCTTTCCCTGTGCAGGTACACAGCATTAGAGTGCGAGACACTGTGCTGTGAAGGAAGCTGTCAGAAGCTGAAATGTAACTTACAGGAGTATATAACTTATACTTACATTTGTCAAATAATATTCTATTCTTAGATATTTCTTTGAGATGGGGAAGTGCTATTTTCACAATATTAGAGACAAAGACCCGAGATATCAAAGTTATGTCTGAAAAATACAGGCTTAAATGGCTTAAATGCTAAGTCTTGCCAAGGAATTTGAAATCAAGCCTGAGGCTAGTGTCCTAAGTACAGGACTTAAACTACAGGACCCCTTTTATAATTAGCACCAAAAGTAGCTTCTGCCTCAGGAAGACACTGCATGGAGCTTGTTATTATGGGACAATCATGGCATAACATAGCATAGCATAGCATAGCATACCATGTTATTTCTTAATTTCTAATTTTTCCTCATCTCAATTGTTTGTTTTACCCTCAGTTTGACATGTTAAGTGAAATGATTATGTGGTTTTGGTTCTTTTTTTTTCACTGCAAGTCAGAGGAAGGAGCATATTTATGTTTCTAGTGAGATGGTAGCAAACAATATTATAAGAGCAGGAAATGGGTATTCTCATCATATTAAATATATATAATTAAGATATTTTAAATAAAAGAAGCTCAGATGGATAGAAATATTCGTTGTCTGTCTTTTAAAAGAATATTGCTGGATTTTCAACTAACAATCTCATTAGAATTATTTTAATGTGTAATAGGACAGATGAGTAAATATTTTAAAATTATGGCATTTTTAACTTAGCAAATGTGAAAACAAGAATGTTTCACTGATTTTTAATCTTTACCTTCAATTTTTTTCCAAGCATGAAATCTGTCACATTTAATATTTTTTTTACTTTTTTCCACAAATGTGTTCACTTTCAGAATTGACATTTTTCTTAAAAAAACAAGTCCTGCAAATAATTAACAATCCCACTAATGAAGTTCAAGGGGGGTTGTTTGTTTGTTTCTTTCTTTTTAATATCTGTTAAAATTTGTTTTTCATAATGTTTTCTATAAGTCTTTTGAAAAATGGTGTCTTTTCAGGCTACTCAGATGGAAACTATTTAGACCATGATCAGTAGATAGAAGCAGGACTTTAATGTGATGTGGCATGCATAGAATCAAAAACTATTTAACAAAGCCCAATAGAAAAAAAAGATCAGATATTTCCCCCTGAAATTGTCTGAGGATCTAACAGCAACTCAAAAAGCCCAACAACAAACTTCAAGTAAGTTCTTCTCATATAATATTTTCTCCTGTCTCAGATGACAAGTATCGGAATAAAAAAAAACCCCAGCATTATTCTTGCTAGTCATTTTTTTCAGGAAAGAAAATAAATACTAATGATCTGATTTTTTTTTTTTGACTTTTTAAAAAAAAATTAAATAATAATAATACTTTGGTTTAAAGTTAATAATAAATTATAGATGCAAAAATAAATTTTACACCCAAGGAAATAAAGCAAACAGAACAAAGGGTTTCTCAAAAATCATAAATGAGATAATAACTTGCCTATCTACATAAAAACCAAAAGGGAAGAGTTAAAGAGAATAACCTGGAAAGTTCCTCTAGTAAGAAATTAATACTGGAAATTAACTCAAAAAATGATTCAGTGCAATGTAGAAACATACTGTCTTGTTGACTTCCTGTGTTTTAAGCGAAGTCTTATTTTTGGAGACAAAAAAAAGAAAGACTTAATGTAGACAAAACACCCAGGGACCAGTTCTGATCTTGGTGTTGCTCACATGCACTGAACAAAGTTTGGTTTGGTTTGGTTTTTTGCCCCCCTTTCTTTCTTCCTCTCTCACCCCTTCCCTCACCGCCTCCCCCCCCCAAAAAAAAAAAAAAAAAAAAAAGAAAAGACAACGCAAACAAACACCACCACACTGCATCAGAAGAGAGACAGGTCAAGTCTTTCTCTTATTTGAGGACAGAGGGAGCTTTACATTTATAGAAAGGGGAAAAGAGTCACTTTCTGATAGCAATTCTCCTTTGTCATTTGCAGGAGAACTTTAAAAGAGATGCAATCCACTGTGGAAAAGGTCATGAGATCAAAACAGCATGCAATGGGCAAATATACATTATATGGTGGTTGGTCTCATGGGGCACATCCTACCCTCTTACCAGTTGCTTGTTTTGTAACAGAGGACTCTACTGGGATTTACCAAATCAGTGAGCCGAACTGCTGACACCTGCGAGCCATGGCATGCACAAGCTCAGTCTGTTGTGATTTACAGGGTCATCACAAATCTCACAGACACAGAAAGGTAAATCTATCTGGGATTTAAAAAGCATGAGGTTTATAGGGGAAACTTACTTCTTAGATGTAATCCTCTTCCATGGGAGCAATATGCCCAAGACCTAACTCATTCAGACACAAATACAAGCCTTGATCATCACCTTCTTTTTAGTACTCCCAATGTCATTGACAGTGTTATCTATGTTGATCTCATAGCTATTTTTTTTTTCTTCAAAGATAGCTAAATAACCATGATCTCTGACTTATAAACTGTAGCTTTTGAGAAACAGGGACTCTTACATAACCACTCTACTATAATTTCTCAAGCAGCAAATTACGATCCTAAATGAGCTGTACAGTCCCATGGTGAATTTCCTAGAAAATTCTGTCATACCATCAGTGTATAGATGTCCAAACCTCTGCTTTTTGCAAGAGGGTTTCAGAGGCAGGTTCCTATGTACAAAAAGAGTCTGGACTATCTTGATTGACAATGTGACAACGTAGAGTGGAAAAAAAAGGAGATTTGCAGAGATCCATCACTTAGAAGGTTTTATAGCTTTGGATACACTGACACTGAATTATAATGCAGGGTAATCCTTTCAAAATGACAGAACATCTCACTGCCAGGAAAGAATGGCTCAATGAATATGAGAAGTCTAAGGTGGCAACAGTCTCCTTAATGACTGTATGCTACCAGGTGGCAAATGTGACTTTAAAAAAAAAAGAAAGGATCAATGTATTTACAGAAACTTTACTCTGCCCCAAAATAGATTTGACATGAGATTACAATCAATATCTCTTTGGGGCAAAATCAGCTTAAAACTTTTAAAGCCTTAAATAAGAGACCTAAGCCATAACGCTACAGAGAAAAATACATCTTTCTCTCTTGGTCTCTCTGGGTTTAAACATTGCGTATCAAACATACACATAAGGGGATGAAACTGTGAGATAAAGCTTATGCAAAAGTATTTAGACCATTTAGGTGTTTATTATGACTAAAACGAAGATGGAGAAGATGTTGATGAAGAAACTACGTAAAAGACGTTTAACACTTGCTGTAGGCTATAGCCATAACCATAGGCTATACCATAGGCCCAGGTAATACCCAGGTTGCATCCCATGATGCAGTACAAGAGCTGCAACAATAATTCCAGTATATAATCTTTATAAGGGACAACAAAAAGAAACTAGGGTGGTTGTTCAAGCCCTATCATGGGTATGCAGCTTGTTTTTCAGATCCTTTCCTACTTCAGTGTTGTCAGTTTGAACTCTGCTCCATCTTTGTTTGATGTGCTGAATGTTTAATAAACCCAGTTATTAAACTGCAAATTTAAATCCCCTTTTATGCTCTCTCCTGCTTTCTCCAAATTGATAAAAAAACCACAGCTGATTGCTCTCCCTTAGCCCACCTATTAGTTTAGGGACATTTTCAGGAAAGATATCACCAGAGTATAAAATAGGTCTCCATAGCAGGAAACACAAAATTTTGTCAACTCAAGTGTCTCTTATTTTCTATTTGTTTGTGTCTTTTAATTCTACGACCGCCAGTTGTAATTATGGAGCTGCTTGTAGAAATATTTAGTTATGTCTGTATGCTTTGCAGTTTGCTCCAGAAAAGCTTGCTGAAATCTCTGCTTACCTCTCATGAAAGTTTGTTTCACAGCAGCCAATAAGAAGCACAATATAATTATCTAGATGTCAAATGTTGAGGATACCATTGTGTTACCGTCAGAAGATGAGACTGGGCACTGTAGGCTTAAACAATAAATATATATGTCATACATTTTTACAGTAGCTCAGAGGAGAAGAAAATTCCCTTGGCATGATTATTCATAGGTTTAGTTCAGAAAGAAAGAAATCAGTGAAGTTTCTAACTTCTTGATCCTTTCTTTGCTAATCCCAGATCATACCCATATTGGAAAAAAATTATTCCTTTCTAATCTGTTCCTGGGAGTGCTTGATGTTAACCTCAGGGCAAATTGCATGCAGGCTTGCCATTTGCTGAGAAATACAAAAGAATACAAATAGTTCCTTGAGCATATGAACTAGTGAACGTGATTTCCCATAGATGATTGTATGTTTTTGAGGTGGCTAAGAGGATATAAGAATTGTTTGAAGGTTTTGTCATCATTCAGACACTTGTAAGTATGCTCTGGGTCTATGCGACACTAACAGACTTTCTCTGCCTGACTATTTTCATACATCTTCTAGAACCATTAATTATCTTTGCAACACATTCTGCTTGTTCCAATTTTATTGAAATTGGGAGAACAGATACATGACACATGCATAGCCAGTAATAATAATATATACTGTTTATCTATAGGAAATTAGGCTAAAAAGCAAAAGGATTACAAATAATGGAGAATATTTGGCAGAGACAGTGCATGGAGACTGAATGGAATTAACACGCCTCTGAGTAGGAGGAAATTTGTACTACCCACACATACTTGTCTTTTGATAGCTAAGAGATCAGTTTAGTCTGTACATCTGGATATGTCTTTCAGATGTTCAACCTCATTAAAAGCTTCTCTTTAAAAGAAGGCTTGCTCTTCCTGTTGCATTATCTTTCCAGTAATAAAATTAGAATTAAAGGAGCAGCCTTCATTATTCCCAGCTGCCTTTTGCAGACTTTATCCCTACAATGTATTCTCCTGTTTCCTAATTCTATTTGCAAAGAACTTGAGTGATAGGATCTCCATAATTTCCTTGGAGAGAGCATCACATGGTCTAAATGATTACATTCTAAAACACACTAACTGGGACACATTTTCGCCGTTCTGATATAAAAAAGTCCTTCAGGAATTTAATGAAGCTAAAATTGACCATTGTTTTTCGGAATAATTCGGAACCTCTTTTTCATGAGGTAATGAGATCCTTTCTGTACAGTTTGTATAACAACAGAAATGAGGAGGCCTGATTTCTATTTCTGTATTAGAATCGGTTACCTTACTTAAATAATCTACCTTATTTAAATAAGAAATAAAAAATACATTTTTGATTGGCAGTTATAATTTTTTCCCCATGCTAAATATTTTCTCAGAAAAAAAATAAACTCTCAGTCAAAGGAATGTTTATTCTTGAACATAGTGCACTTGGAACAAAACACAACCATTATTTTAACTCTCTGGTGGCTGCTGAATGGGAAGCCGCAACTCTGAATACTCCCACAATGCTGACTCTCAGTGCTTTTGACCCAAGAATTTCCAGGAAGGTAAGAAATTCTGAGAATGCTTCTTCCAAAACAAAACCTTTGGAAGCCCTGGGAATCTTCCTTTCACTGAGTCATCTGGGATTTAAGACATGGATTTGAAGTTCTGGGAATCACAGCCCACAGACACCTAAAGCTGTACAACGGCTTTATTCACTGATGAAGAACAAGAGACTTGAAAACTTTGTGATCTTTGACTAATAATTGGAATTTAATTTCAACATTCTCAAAATGAAGGTTTCATTTAATTAGTTAATTTGAGGCTTAGTTCTAAACTTTCTTTAGAAAAAAAAAAAAAAACAAAAATAACCAACGCCCCAAAAAACAAAACCCAACCAAACAAACTTTTTCTTTAATTACTATTATTTAAAGTCCACTTTGAAAAAAAAATGTTTTTTCGATTTCTTTGGAAATAAAAACTATACCTTCTGATCAGTTCTTGTAGGTTCCATGTGGCAGAACAAGTATAGAAAAAAATAGAAATTTATAAGAAACTTGGCTCCAATTTTGAGTTTGAAAGGTTGGACAAAATTGAAATAGTCTTCAGGCACCTCCATAGTTCTAAATTCTGATCCCAAAGCAAAAGTACTCATGTACTTGTATTCTCATTGCTTTTCAAAGCAGGAAATATTAGAAAACCATGGGAGCCAAGTCTTTGCATGCAAAATTTCCTGTTCAGTTTTGCAAAGTCAAGAAGTTTACAGGACAACATTTTAGAAAAGGACTTAGACATATTTAGCCTTTTGCAACTCATTCTTTTGATTTCATTTCACAAGGATATCATGATCTGCAGAGACCAGCATCCGTTTCCTTAATATATTCTTTTCCCCTTAGCACAGCTAAGTATTTGTTTTTTCAGTCTGTTCAGTTAAACCCCTTCTGTTCGCTACGTCCCCTACTTTCCTCTGAACATGACTGTATCTCCTTGCCCTTACCTGCAACTGTCGGTACCTGGAGATCCATCCAAGGGATGCCATCCATCTCAGCAAAGCTACAACCAGGCATTTTTTTGAGCTGTGTGACAGAAAGGTTTTAGCTCCAGAAATGCCTGGTAGGGGCATGATAGCCATTAATAAAAAAGCACGCAAGCCTGACAGGAGTCCTTTTGTATGTCCTTGGCAAATATTTGCAGAAAATGGTATTGCTTTTTTTGTACACTGCTCCCAACTGTGTCATGAGAGAAGTTTTATCTGTCAATTGAACTTAAACAAGCTTATTACAAATCTTGTAATGCAGGGCCTAGTAAAACAAACACAGTTTTCCCTATACCACATTAAACAGTTAATTAAAAGACAAATATCATTGTTGGCTATGAATCTATACTGATCCTTCCAATATTGCTCCAAGTAAGACTTTGTCTGGGGTCTTTGCAGAGCTCAGGGGCTAAGCAGATTCTCAAGGCCTCTGAAACACACACCTATATACTCTGTATGAATGCCAAATTTGGGCAGGAAGGGTAGTGGCACTACCACTTTTAGGTGAGAATTTTTGGGCAACTGACAGTTCTGAGTTGAGTGTTCACTCCACACAGCTACTAACGTAACCCAGGAACAGTCAGAGTTTATTCTAGATGCTTTTTTGCTTATATGCTAGTACAATGGTTACATTGACAGATTGATTTTGTTGTTGTTCTTTTGAATCTCAAACTGTTAGGTACCGCAGGTTCCCTTAATTAGTGTTATACCTTTGAAAATAATAGAATAACTTAGTCATCATTTTTTTCCATTTTCAGTGGAGCCCTTAAATTTCAAAAGGACTTTCTTAACAGAACTGCAGAGCTGATCTAACCAGATTATGACAATAAGAGATTTATTTCAGGAATAACTGAAATATTTGACCTAGAGAGAAATTGTGGTACTGACAGTCATTCCATCTTCTTCTTTAATTCCCAGAGGAATTAATATATTATTTGCAAGATAACGTGAGTTACCAAAGTTAAGTTAAAGGAGAGTTTATACACTTTAAGGGAAAGTCTGATATTTTTATCTAGCTAAAACTAGTGTAGGTTTGAATAAAAGTCAAGAACTTGGCTCTGAGGCAAGCTTACTGCTGACCTTGGGAATATCCTGAACTTCCAGGATGTAATATTCTGCAGGTTTAGAATGAAATCAGAAAAGATTCAGTAACTAGCCAGAGAAGTCAAGAACAACCGTAACTCCAATTTTTTTTCAGAAAGTAAATCCTCCCATACGCTATCCCCCCACTCACAACCCAATATCAAACAATGTATTCCTGATTCAATTTAAAGACTATTAACTTTCAAAAAGCCCCTGGAAGTAATTTGTAACTGCATCTCATATCCTCAGCTATCCTTTCTGTGGTGCCAAACTAATCCTAACTCTGACCAAGCAATAAATAACATGATTATTATGTTGAAATCTGTTCAGTGATGATGTAAAGCTAAAAAGAATGTGGAGCTTAAATTTCCCGTTTACAGTAACTGCTTGCTAAATTCAGAAACAGCCATGCTGATGGCCAAAGGTCTTTTAATATGTTCCCAAAGCTTGTTGGAAGGAGTTATTTAAGAGGCTCCCAACTGTATCAAATTGTGCTGAGCTAGTTTCAGCTTGTTGTCATAACTTCCTCTTAAAGGTAAAGAGAATAATTCAGAGAGCTCCCAAATGTGTCATGTCAGGAATCCTGCGCTACCAGTCTGTGGGTTTCTGCTGGAGGATCCTCATGGCCCAATGCCAGTTTCAGACTGGACTTAGAGAACTTTAGATTTTTTTTTATTTTTTTTTTTTTGTGTGAGAGTGGCCTGCAGAAAAACTTAGTGGAATATTCTCTGAGAGAAAAATTCAAGAGCAGTGAACCTCATTGGCTTTCCCCTGTGAACCTTCTTAGGCAGTTTGGTGGTAAAGTATCTGTGATCCAAGAGTTGATTCCCACAGATCAGCACAAGATTGACCACGATGTTGTTCTCCCTGCTCCAGGGCTCCTCTGTTCTCACACATGATGTGTCTCATCAGAAAGTCCTCAGCACACCAAGATGTCACTTACTGAGCTGGCCATGATATGTAGCATTCCTCTTTGCATCCACAAAAGACTTTCACTGTGGGAAGATTATGCACATAGCCAAAGAGAGAACCAGAGCTGATGTCACCTCCAAACAGCAGTACTACATGGCTTTGGCTTTCAGAGGCAACACGATGTCTTTGCTTCACCTTCCTCCACTTCTTTCTATCTGAGCAGACATCAATAGCTAAGCAACTATCCGCATCAGAGCTTGGGTCACTGCTCTCCAAACTCAGCATATCTGGGGTACTGTAAAAACCATTGCTCACCAGCACATCACGAATGCCAGGTAGATACTCTGGAGCTCAGGAAAGGTCAGAGCTAGCCCTGTAGGAGTTTATAACCTCAGTTTTGGGAAAATGTCATCATTTGGTGTAGTCAGTGTAGGTTCCTCAGAGTATGCTACCTGCTGAAATCTTAAATTATCTCCTATTCAGTTCAAATTGCAATTTAGAAAACCCTATAAATTGGCTAACCTTTCATGATTTTCCACAGGGATAACAAAATGTGTACACCTGACCACAAACCACCTTCAAATCTTGTTTTCAAAAAGCCATGAGGGGACATGAAAGTACCTATGCTTTAAGATAGGAAGAAGACTGAACTAACATCATTCATCCCTCTCTTGAAGCAACTAAAGCATTTAAGCAAAATAAGGAAAAATACTCTGATCCTGTGGCAGATAAAGCATAGGAAATGTTAACCCAAATATGTAAAATTTATAAAGCTATGAGCAACTGAAAATAAGCCCTTCTGTTAAAAAATACCTGGCAGCTCTAATAATAGGTATTGTTATCAGCCCTACCTGCAGTAATGTACATTATATGCAAGTACAAAAGATATATTTACATACTCCAGTGAAACCAAGAGGGTTCTTTAATACCTCCCATTACCATAACGAATTGTTTTCTCAAAAATGTCATTTCATTAAAAAAAGTAGTAGGAGACAATGTAAAGATTACTGTAATAGCACCCACTATAGTACTTACTGGCACCATACAATGGGTTATACATTATTAAACCCTACTCTAACTCTGTTCTCCATCTGGACGTGAGCTGTACATGCTGAAAGCATTGCATATGTGCAGGACTTGGAGGAAGACTGTAATACTGTGGGAGGTGACCCAAAAAGGATGACAAGTCTATTAATAAGATCTTTCATTCTGGTTTTATCATGGTCTGTACCTTTTCCAGTTGCTGTTTTGACTGTTGAAACATGTCAACAATATCACTTAATGAAAGATTCTCTTGGAGAAAACTTTTGGAGTGGTGAGCCCTGCTGGCTGCTTATAGGAATTCATAACGAGCAGCCCGAGTCCTCTCCAAACTGAAAATGCATTTTTCATATGAACTAGAATAATGAGACATAACAAGACTGACTATCTTAGTAGGAATTAGGAGAAAAAGAGGCTTAAAAGATGCATCAATTTCAGAAGTTAAAAATAATTCAGAATATTCTGTTGGAGATTGCAGCTTTGTGTCAAACTGTGGATGAGGTGGCCATGTCTTTGTAAATTATGGGCATTGCATGCAAACAATGGCTTCATTTATTGGTCTGCTGTATGTGTGCTTACAGTGCTTGTAATTGAGGATGATTATGGTTAATGATTCTAGTAATGTGTACTTTCAAACCAGCAGGACAGAGTAATTTGTATCAAACCTATTCAGTATCTCTTCAGGCATTTTGCCTAGTTTAATCTCAACCCAGCACTTGCTGTAGAGGAAACCTCTGGAAGCTTCACAGCTGGCTCAAATAGGAGATTTCATGGTACTTTCACAGTGCACTCAAAAGAAATTAAAGCTTCCACAGCCTTCATATCATCTGGACGGCTCCTAACCTGTCATACTTTAATATGACAAGGCCAAGATCTCTAGTACAGGAAACAGTTGTATGTAGGATGCAGAAAGAAAACAAAACATCTGTCTGTGAGCAGTTGACAACATATTCACAAACAAAATTAGGTGTTTCTGGAGAATGGATTTACATTTCTAATATTTTGGGAATCAGGAAACAAAGCCCATAATCAGGTTTTCTTTTCAAGAGGCAGGACTAACCTGCCAGGGCACCTTACTGCATGTCTTAAGCAAAAGAACTTCCTCAGTTTGCCCTTTAAATACAGGCACAGTATATAGGCAACTCTAGAAGCTCTTAGCTCTGGGTTACAGAGGAGGAACAGAGAAATTAGATGCACATGTAAGAACATGGAAACAAGCTAGGCTGAAAAAGGATTTGACCATAACTGAGGACTTAACTGGGTTTCTTTGCAGAACTTTAAGTGCAGGATTATATTCTTATCCTTTCTGACTTCACCAAATGTCATTATTGTGTCTATGTCTTTTTGTTTCCTGGCTTTTTTTTTTGATGGTTGCCACTATTTTTTGACTTGGTGATGCCAGTCAACAATCTTCATGTACAATGAAGACAATTAACAAGACTCTATCAGCTTGCCCAATTTGATCTGACACACTACCTATTTTTATGTAGATATGTATTAATTGAAACGTTGGCTTTTATTCTGGACAGTTGTCTGAGTATTTTCCCAGACTTACAAAATTGCGTATTGATTTCATAATTAGCCGGTGTCTGTGATGGCTTCAGTTTTCAAGTTTTGTGTTTTGCCATGCTTGGTTGGTAACACTTGTGTTCTTTTGTGCTAGACCTTGGTGATCAGCATGCGGCTCAAGCAGTGGGATTGTCAAGAGTTTTAGGTATGAAGAAGCATATGTGAAACTGTTTTTTATCTTGTGCAACTTTCATATATCTTCCAGGGACTCCAGGCTGCTGGGACCTCTAGATCGCAGAGCTGAATGGTACATATTCACCTATTACTTTCTGTCTGTATAGGAACTGCAATTTCTATTCTTTTCTGGCTCCCACTGTGACACCCGGGGGGAGACTTCAGGGGCTGATCCTCCTTCTCATGTAAGCTGTACCTCACTTCTACCACTGTCTGCAATTGTCCTGCCATCCCACCCCTAAGGGAAAAGGCAAGCTGTTTCCAAAAGTCCATACGTTGTATTTCAAAATTCAGAGAGTGGAATATTCACGGGAACTGTTTCCTTCTATTGAAACTTCAAGATGCCTGTAAAAGTAAAAAAAAAAAAAAAAAAAAAAAAATTCAAACCTTGAAATAAAATGAGAAACCTATTACCATGGGAGTGCATAACATAAACATAAGCATCTGATGTAGGTCTTTCACAAACAACTTGCTGTCTTGTCAAAGGAAGATGAATGAAAACTCACAAAAACTCTAAACTCCTCATGCATTTTCATAGTTGCAGCTGTAGCTTTCAAGGGTTCCATTTCAAAAGGGAAACAAGTCAGAACTGCTTACATACAAAAATATACAATGATCCT
Source organism: Charadrius vociferus (assembly GCF_000708025.1). NCBI lineage: Eukaryota > Metazoa > Chordata > Aves > Charadriiformes > Charadriidae > Charadrius > Charadrius vociferus. Next base: position 1,942,646 of record NW_009648545.1, on the reverse strand, counting down.
ACAGCTCAGGAGGAGCTCTGATTTTGAGCAATGCTATTGTATTGCAATCCAGTATCAGGAAATTCTTTTCATTCACTAGATTCTAATGTAAATAGCTGCATTTTTTATCTGGGAAAAAAACAGCATTTCTAGTCCAAATAAAAGCTTATGCTGGTTTTGAAAACATTAGGAGGGTTAGAGGAGAAAGATGAACATTTGTTTTTACAGGTCAGAGGCCATAGGTGGAGACTAATGGGGACTACTAGGGAGGACTGGCAGTTGTAAGCTATCAGGAACTAGAGGTAGAGTAGATTAATATCTCTCCACATTTGATTTCAGCAAATCTAGGAATCTTCAATAAAGTTACGTTAATGCATTTTAAGTGTACTTTAGATGCCTATATTATAAAAGGAAGTATCAAATTTACAAACTCACACTGGGATTCTCTCTTTTATAGGAACTCAAGTTAGAACAAACAAACTGTGGAAGACTGACCAGACAATTAGATAGATGAACTCAGTAAAATTTCAAATTGTTGGGCAAACCTCATGTTGCAAGATTAAAAGGTAAACCTGACCATGCTGGCATTTCTTCAAGAACTGAAACATACAAAGATGTAATGCCATATGACCACGAATTCCAATCACCACTGAATGTAGGAGTGAAAATATACTGGATACCTCTTGGTTTCTTTTTCTTACAAAACTTTGCAACTTGTAGAATACAAGCAAATTAAACCACACAGATTTTTTAAACTAAAAAACACTACTATTTTTTTTTATGGTGTTGTAATTGTAATGTTTCCATTAAAAAAAAAAAAGTTTGTGAATACTTTTAACAAAGTACTGACAAAAAAGATAATACACACAAAGCATCCTAAAATGTCCTTTAATGATTCCAGCCACCCTCTTTCACTAAGTTTTGAGGCCACAAGTAATTTCAATGGTTCACTTTTATGACTGAGTAATTTCACAGAGCAGCTATTTCAATCTACCTTCAAGTTATGAAAAGTAGCTGCTCAACAACTGTCAAATTGTAAAGCGTTGACACACTGCTGGCAGTAGGTACATTTGCTAACTTTTTATTTTGTAAATGTGGAATGTGAGGAGGTATAAACTTCTTTAAGAAGCAAGGGGTTTGCTTAAAAATCCTTTCTATTTCTGGAACTTCAAAAAAAAGAAGACTGAAGTTTACATTATTGTTTTCATAATTTTCCATGTATCAGCAGATGATATGTAATACAAAACCAAGTTACTTAATGTTTTATTCCAATTTCGTGTTCAAGTGGAGCAATATTTTGTTTCAACATAAACAATCCTTGATTTACCTTCACACAGCAGTTTCTATTGCTAAAATCTGTTGTAATACATTGTGGTTCACAAAAAAGTAATTATTGCAAAACAAACATTATGTAACTGTACAGGCCATTTATAGCAAGAGAAATAGATGATTTATTTAGGTAAGTGGCATATTCAGAACTTTAGGCAATGTCTTTTAGGAGTTATTGTTTATTAGGGTAGGTATTAGAATGGATATTGTTTATTACTAACTTATTATTAACTTGTCCTTGTTCAACAAGACCAAGCACAAGGTCCTGCACGTGGGTCAGGGCAATCCCAAGCACAAATATAGGCTGCACAAAGAATGGATTGAGAGCAGTCCTGCAGAGAAGGACTTGGGAGTGTTGGTTGATGAGAAGCTGAACGTGACCTGGCCACATGCGTTTGCAGCCTGGAAAGCCAACTGCAGCCTGGGCTGCATCAAAAGAAGCGTGGCCAGCAGGTAGAAGAAGGTGATTCTGCCCCTCTACTCTGCTTTCCTGAGACCTCACGTGGAGTACTGCATCCAGCTCTGGGGACACCAACATAAGAAGGACGTGGACCTGTTGGAGCAAATCCAGAGGGGTGCCACAAAGATGATCAGATGGATGGAGAACCTCTTCCATGAAGACAGGCTGAGGGAGTTGGGGTTGTTCAGCCTGGAGAAGAGAAGGCTTCGGAGAGACTTCATTGCGGTCTTCCAGTATCTAAAGTGGGCCTAGAGGAAATATGGAGAGGGACTCTTTATCAGGGAGTGTAGTGATAGGATTAGGGGAAACAGTTTTAAAATGGAAGAGGGTAGTTTTAGAATAGATATTAGGAAGAAACTTTTCGCTCTGAGGATGGTGAGACACTGCAACAGGTTGCCCAGAGAAGCTGTGGAAGCCCCATCCCTGGAGGTGTTCAAGGCCAGGTTGGATGGGGCTTTGAGCAACCTGGTCTAGTGGGAGGTGTCTCTGGCCATGGCAGGGGGTTTGGAACTAGATGACCATTATGGTTCCTTCCAACGTAAACCATTCTATGATTCTATATGATTCTATGATTATCTAACATGGGAGCGATTTTCCTTTCTTGTTCATGACATGTCATTTGAGGGCAGATTATTGACTAGGTCTTATTGTTGCAAGATGGTATATACCTTCCCATAGTGGCCTCAAAACTTCCCAACACACTGGCTTCATTCTTGGAATTTAATTGAAATTTGCTTCTTTATGAGCCAGCCTTTATCAATTTTGTGCTGTGTTAGCAGAGCTAGGATTTTATAACTGCTTGAACCAGACTGACTATATGAAAAGCAATTTCAGGCCATTAGATAAGATAATGATCTCAGTAAAGGGACTAAGAGCAAGCTGAGCCTTTGGGTTTTGCAACTTTAAAAATGCAAGATCATCCACTTGTGGTTGTTTTGAATAGGATTTAATTTCTGATTTTACAAGTAGCAGTGTTTGAATTCCAAGGATATTCATCTAATGTGCTTCAGCTGTTAGCCTTTAACTAGGGTTTATCATGGCCACGTGCACAATACAAGTACATTAGGGATCATGAAATAAATGAAGTAAGTCAGAGAATAGAAAATATAAATAAAAATTGTGTGATTTGGAGAGGTCATCTCTAGTTTCTACACATTTTAGAAACAAACAAAAAAAATTGGCATGTTTCACATTTTTAAACCATTCCTTTAAAGCTATAAAGCTTCCAAGTTTTATTATTTGAGTTCCTTCTCTTCTCTCTCATTTCAGGGTGATGTTTTTCTTGCACAATATAAAGGTGGTATCCTTGATTATGTCCACTGCAGAATATCAAATTCTAAAGACTTGACACTGAAACTCCAAGGCAGTCGTGTTATTGTTACAGAGGGTACATAGCGTTTTATGGAGAGTCAGCATTTCTTCCCCCATGAAAAGAAAAGCGCCTGGGAAGAAGGTATTCCTTAGGCACTCTGTGTTCTTACAAACCTGAGATAGCAACCACATTACAATAATCTCATTAAATATAGAATAAGACTAAACAGCAGACACGTTTCACTATTAGCATATTATTCTCTTTTCTTCCAAAGCCAGCTGGTAACCTTTCATTGCTTGACATCTACTACAGGGTCAAACTGTAGAGGGTTGCTCTCTAATTGACACTGAATCCCACATTCTGTGTATTCTGCACATTCTTTCAATAGGTAGGGATCAGAAGAGAAGACATTTTCCTGATACCACAAGCTGCTTTATGAAAGTGACTGTTAGTAGGGGTTCCGATTTTAATCTGTACCGGAGGCAGTCACATCATAAATGCAAATTACAATAATTTCCACACTTTTTTTTTTTTTTTTTAATTCTTATATCCATAACCCTTTCTCTCAACCTGAGAAGCACTGTTTGTGGTTGTTACAGCAGTTCTTTTGTGTGTTAGATGTTCTTCCTTGAGAACTTTACTTGATTAGAATTGCAGAGTAAATTTCTAGTTTGTGCAGGTTTTGCCCCGGCTGAAATGTGTAACATATTGTAAAATTATCTAAATGTATCTATATGTGCATGGGTGCATGTATGTATGTATTCAAGAGTACTACAGTTTCCTGGGCTACAGAGTATTTCAGGGGACTAGGTCTCCAACTTTGTATAAATATTTTTTTCAAACATTTACAAAACACAGAATAAGGGGAAAGAATAACTAAAGCCAGGAAGTAACTGTTGTAGAAATAATTTGAAGCATCTACAGATTCCATACCTAGAACTGATTCTTTTTGTCCCTTTTGTCTAGTCTTTGAGTAAAAAAAAATCATCAGAATACTGGGAAAATTCCTCTTACATGTAAAATAACTTTCCACATAACAGAAATGGTATAGCAACTGTTATTTTTCAATATAGATATGTGTATTTCTTAAGCAGCAAATAACAGATGGATGATTTGGACATGCTTGGACTCTGGTAATGTACTATTGATGCAGAGGTCTTGTGATGTCACTTGATGATCCCCAGCTCCTCACAAATCCCAAGCACAAGGATAACATAAGGCTGAGCATAGCAGGGCTGACTTTCAATCTACTGGTCTTTGCACTATGCGAGTTATTCAATAATAAGCCTAAAAGAGCTTTACAAAAGCTAGCCTCTATTATTCCATCTGCAAGGTAAGAATCAGGAGATGAAGACATAAGGCTATCTATCCTAGCAGGAATACCAAAGAGGAGGCAGCTTTGTTTCCTCCCATCCTAAGGAGGACAGCAGAAGGACAGAAAGAAAATCCTGGGTCTTTCTTTCATCTCTCAATTTCTGTACTGTCAGATGAAGGCCACCCAGAGTTTGGGACAGTGTAACCACCAAACCAAAAGATCCATCTGAGATTAGCATGTCTAAACACACATAGACACACACACACTCTGACTTTGTAGAAATATTCTACATCAGCCTGACAGCTGATACCGTCCTCCTTATGTCTCTGTAAGGGCGCATGAAATAGGCACTGACAGAATGGGCTAGATGCTGTGAGTTATGTCATCCATACTGATGGGGTTAGGGCTTCCATCAATCATTGCTTTCCATCTCCTCTTCCCCCACCAACGCCTTGATGCCCCTGGAGTCACCTCAAGTCTATTTACGTTTCCATGAAGTGAACAGACCACAAGTTGTTGGGTACATGTTGGTCATTCTTCTGGTGCTGTTACTTGCATGTAGTAGGACATGCAAGTAAAAGTACATCCATTAAGATGTAATAGTGTTAAAGCTTATTTTCCTTTTTTTACCTAAAATATTTATGCCAGTATAAAAGTACTAAAAGTTTTTGAAACTGTTGTCAGCATTCTGTTTAATTACTTTTTTGTTTTCAGAAAAACAAAGATCCTTTTTAGACCTTTTTCCCGTGTAAAATAGTAGTTTCAGTGATGATTTTATTTTTTTTAATAAAAAACTACTTCTTGATTAAAAGTAATCAAATCACCACTGAACTTTTTTTTCTTGTAATAGACCTGACTTTCACAAAATGACATTTTTCTCAATAAAACAGTGTGAGTGACGTTGGAGGAGGAAATTAAATTAGTTTATAGGCTGAGAATGTATCCATTGCTAGACAATTGAAACAAAGTCTAGTGTTTTTAGTTTTTGCTGAAAACTGAGTTTTCATTTTTTAAATCATTTCCACTAGTATCTGGTTTTCCAGGTGGCTTTGGCAAAGATACACAGATATTTTTTCAGAAGAGAAGGCTGATAGATTAAAAAAAGATAAATAAAAATCTCTTCTGCAGAAAAAAAAAGAAAGTGATTAAGACGATAAAATTATCACTACATCTGAAATTAATTTAAGGGAAAAAGCCTAGAGATAAAAGTTCTAAGCTACACACAGGAATTAATATCCAGCATCACTGACTATGTAGAAATTATGCAATTTTACATACAGTGAAAGAATCAGATAAAAGTCAGTATTGTTGCTCTTCTGCAGGCTTTTGAATAAAAGTGTGGTGCAATTCTTTCGTAATATATTTTTAATAAGCAATTGGACCATTAGAAGATTTTATTTGTCTGTTCATCTTCTAATGTCTCCATGACTTCTTGTTACTACTTGAAAACATAACGACAATTTAATCTATGAAAACTTGCCTGTACAGAAACAAAACAAGAGACATACCTACAATAATTTGATGGTCTGTTGTAGTACAGTTTTTATGAATCCCATATGTTTCTTATTTCTGCTTCCCATTTAATCTTTTAATATCATGTATTATTGATGTTATCAGTTCCTTGAGATGGAGGCTGTATTTTGTTGTGTCTTTATGCAGCGCTTAGCACAATAGGCTATTTGTCTTAGGCTCCTAGACACAATGGTAGTGGTAAATAATACCTGTCATTGTCTGCTATCTCTTTGAAATATAGGAAAATTTATACATATGATTTTATTTTATTTGTTTCTTCCCAACAAAAAGTTCAATTTCACCACAAGGCTATAGTAAATTGCATCCGCCCGGTAAACAGCCTAAATTTACAATAAAGTTATTCATAACAACAAAATTATCAAAAGCTTTTATGTCAGTGATATTTAAAGATCATTTTTCAGAAGCAGTAATGTAGAATGAGATGCAACAGCCTGTATGGGTTGCAAATGCAATTGCACATAAATGTTTTATATCATGCATAGACATAGCTATTTGATGAGTGACTACCTGCCATTAAAACTGAAATATATTTATTGACATTGGTTTGTGCAGGGCTGTCATGTAGATTAGGCATTCCGCCAGCATTTTGTTAAGAATCTGATATTTAATTGGTATTTTTGTAAGTTTATGGCTTTTCTTTTTGACTAATACAGTATTATAGGATCAGATATTCAAAATAAATGAGATTCAAGTGAGTGTTGTTGTTGACTGTCAACAATTCTTTCCAAAAGTGAAAACTATAGCCTCAATAGATTATGCAGAACTTCATTTTCTGAGTAATCTTTTTTCTGATTTTTTTAAAGAAAACCTGATATATTCTGATTCTATATGACCATTGTTTCAGTATAATCACGGACACATATGCAAGTCTTTGCAAATACCATATTTATATAAAAAATATGGTTTTGTTTCACTTTCAATTTAGTGTTTAATTTATAAAGATATTTCATCAGGCATAGCCATTAGTACTTTTTTTTTTGCGAAAATAGCAAATTGTAACCACTGTTTCTGGAAAACAAATTTCAAGTGGGAAATTTGCATTTAAGCTATGAAAAAAAAACCCATAAAAATGAAGTTCATGTGACTGGATGAGCAGCTCACATGAGTCGGCCAATCATAACCACTCAAGTTTTGATGCATAATATCACTTAATAGTTCATTAGTTTGTCCAACTTTTGAGTTTAATTTAAATATGCATTCTTAAGGTCATTCACCTTAGATTATTTTCCAGTATGTCTATTGTGCTTAGATTTATGTAAAAAAAACATTTTTGCTTGGCATTTCTTTCTCCCCCAAACATTTCTTTGACAAGCATGTCTTGAGATATATTTGCCAGAAGAATTTTTCTTCCAGCTGACTTTCTCTGAAGAGGTATTTCTCAAAAGAGTTTTGGTTTGGTTTTTTGTTGTGGGTTGTTTTTTTTTTTTTTCCTGTCTGATTCAGTAGTAAGCCAAATGTCATCACAGGATTTTTTTTTTCCCCTGCTGCTACAATCCTGTAACAACCCCCTGTTGATAAATCCATTCTAATACTGGCTCAGGGTCTTGTGGTGCAGCTAGTACTTCCTTAACTAATACTAGCAGAAAGATGGATTGTGCACATGTTGCAAGTGGATTTAACCTTCAAGAAAATAACAACTTAGTTTTTACTTGGCAAGGATCCTGTTCCAGATCTTTCTTGGTCCAAAAGCTAGGGCCAGAAACCAGCCGTACACTTAAAGGTGCAAACCAGACGGTTCACTGAAGCTGCTCCCTATGCTGCATCCAGGATATATTTAACAGCTTGAACATTTCTAGGAGTAAGAAATTACATAGTTTTTGGTGGCTATCATGTTCTTCCTGAGTTCTCTGCCATACAGTCCTGATATAGAGGCTTTTTATCCTTGCAGGATGATTTTCATATGAATTTCTAGCCTCTGCTTATATATTGAAACATTTTTCATCGATACAGATGTTAACCATCACTGTATACAGGCCCATTATTCCTACTGAGAAATAGAAATATACTTCCCATGTTAACTTTGCAGTCTTTCTTCCAGGATTTTTTCCTCCAAGAAAAAGATATATAAGCCAAGCGTAATGTGTTGCCTTCTGCTGAACACCTGCTGTCAGCTCAACTGCAGCAGCACACCCTCAAGGTCATGGCAGCCGTCTTACCGCAGCATTCGTACTTTGGAACCAGCGTCAAATGCTCAGCGGTTCCCACTATGAAATCTCCCCGTGTCCCTCTGTGAATTATCACACTAGAATTCCTTGAAGGAGTTGTGGTACCTACACAGGAGGTTGCAGCACTGAGTGAAGGATGTAACTCTGTCCCAAGAGCAATACAGCTACTGGCAGGAAGACACGACAAGTGGGCATGTTGCTCCCACAGGTTTGTGCCACACATCTGCTATATAGTAGCTAAAATTACTCTACTCTCTCTCTGTCTTTTTGGTCCTGGCATGTTTCTACCTCCCCTCTTCCCATACCTAAAACTCCCTCTTTCATCATATCCAAAACTTGCGCTGGATTCTTCTATCTACATGTCTACAGAGTGTATGACTACATCCAAACTGTTTATTCCACCTCTCTTTGTAGTCGGGGAGGACAGCAGACATTTCTAGAGAAAAATTTTACATTGGAGTTGGTGCCTAGAATGGCTCAGATGTAATACACTTACAAGAGCTTTTCTCTCTATCGATTACATGTGCATTTGGACAGCATGCTTAAGCAAAGATGTCTCCATTCTAGATAAACTTAAATTTCTGCAAAATCAATTCCAATATATCACCCTAATTTCTTTACTTAACTATGAAACATGGATATTTCCTAATGTCCCACTTTTTCTACTTCCCAGTTCCGATAAGCACTACCCAAATAGTAAGAATACGCTCTCACTCTCACTTTGTGAAGCATTGCTTTCATAAAAGCCTTTAAAAGTCCTTTTTGAGAAGGAAATATGTGATACTGAAAATAAAGACACAGTGCTTTCTCACCCTGCATGTAGATCTTATGTTCAGTAGCAAATTTTGTCAACCGTAGGAACAATAAACCTCAAAAGCTGAAAATTGATAGCTTTGGTAAAGTATTTGTACTTAAGAGTAAGACCAGACTTCAGCTTCATTTGAATAAAGATTAGATTTCTTGTGTTTGATGTCTTTTGTTTGCACATAAAGTATTTGTGTTGCAGAATAAATATCCCTTTTACTCAGTAATACATTTAGTCACTAATTCATAGAAAGACTTGACTCATTAAATACTTACATGCTCTATTTATTATACATTGTGTTTTTTGCTGTTCATGCCTCTTTATATTTCTGCCTATTTGTAAGTGTTCTCAGTTGTGTAATGGTTGCACATATTTTTTACTTTCCAAAATAGAACATCAGTGGAAATTACTATGGTTTGCATAATCTGCAAGGAAGCTTCAATTTTAATGAAATAAATTATAAATGAGAGCCATTGAATGAGTTCTTAATTGTTTAGTGCTACCACCTGGTATGATGATCTGTCACGGTAGTGTCAATGAGGAATTTTCAGCCTTTGGTGGTGGAAGAAGTGTTAAAGCCGGGAGTCAGTGGATAAATCAGCTACCAAAATATCAGTTTGACAGCCTTTCAAAACGTTAAAAGAAGTTGTTGCTTCTCTAAGAAAAAAGAAACCATGACACTTTCCTGATCTTTGCTTCCCACTATTTTGTTTTGCATATATATTCAATCACTGAAATCTTGCGCATTACTTAAGTGAGAAGCATTAGAGCAGCTCCTAGGTTGAGTAAACAGAAAATATTAATTGCAGTATTGGGAGAATATAATTATTTAGTCTTCTGTACAAACAGCAATACTGGAAAATATTTCTCACTTTGTATATTCTACACAAGCAGATGACTCAGGGATAGGATTTTCAAAAAGATGTAGGTATTGTAGAAAGCTAGTCTGAATCTGTGGCATTTTGAAGTCTCTGATTATGGATATTTTTCCTGTAAAATGCAATCTCCATTTCAAAACAGATTGCAGATTCTTAGGCCTACATTCTTAAGAGATAAGTGATAACTTTGTAGGTAAATTAGATACCAAGAAATTATCAAAATTTCTAATTAGCTTCCTCCTGTCTCCATAGGGCACTTACAGCTCTAAGGGCCAGCATAAATAATATCATGTAAAGGCTCATACAGTTTGACAGGTAGCCAACTGTTCATACTCATAACATTTGAGTAAAAATTTGATTTCTTGTTTCTGATGCCTTGTGTTTGCACAAAAATCATTGGCATTGCAGAAGAAATATCCATTTTATCCTCTTGATTCCCTTTACTGCTACGCCTGTATTTTGAGACAGAACAGATATTTCTGAGGTGCTCTGAATATGGCTCTGTCATGACTTGAGACATTCCAAAGCAATAAAGTGTGCTTTGGACGTAAGAAATAGGCTGAAATTTGCATTTTGTGTCATAAGCTGGAATCTACATCTCAACTAACATTCAGAGTACCTGGTTCTTCAGGTTTTTGAAAATTCTGGTTCTGAGATTTAATCTGTCTTCAAAACCATCCTCCATGACTGTGTTTGAGTTCCACTGAATATGAAATATAAGCTTCAGTGAGATCCACCTTACAAAACTTTGAATAAAATGACACAAACTGGAAATAGTGAATTAATGGTGCAGGGACGTCAGCTTCTAGGAGAGGCTAGTTCAATGACCTACCATCCTGCAAATGTATGTTACTACATTTTCATCCTCCAGTTTTTTTCTTGTAACACAGAGTCCTTATTGAAAAGCTAATATTATGCAAACAATGACCAAATAAAATTATTACAATACAGAATGTTTTTGTTGCTTCTAATTAGTTTTTCTTTTTAGAGGTTGATTCTATTGAAGTAAATTTATCTTTCTGAAATATAATTGTCAAAGCGCATGCCAATCTCACCTTTTCATGGAGTATGGGAAGATGGAATAAAATAAAAAAATATATTTTTCCTCTTGGAATGGTTTTGCTTTATTTATGCACTATATCCATTTTATCACCCTGAAATTGTACCTCAGCTATGAGATACCCTCATTACAATTTCTTTTCTTGGACTGCAAAGTTTTCTTCACTGCTTTTAATGCAAAACCTGCAGCTTTAGTAGAGGTTGAGCTTAGCAGAATGCCAAGGCCAAGCCATCCATTAGGATTTCTCAGATGTCCATACTTTATTTTACACTGACTTCTTTTTATTTATTTTTAAAGTGTTCTAAAAACCAATATAAAGATAGTAAAAAATGTACCTAAATCTGAATACATTCTAATATTATGATTATATGATCATAGTTAAAAAAGAAACTTATTGTGGAAGAAAAAGCAGTAAAACACAGTAAAACCTTATTATTTTATGCTGGCAGAGTCATCACTTATTATCAAGTGCATGTGGAAAAAACAAATAGGCAAGCTGAAGACTCACAGAAGTGGTAAATTCTAACAAACATTCTTGAAAAGCCAAAGTACCTTTATAGTGTGAGACCTCATAATTACTTTCCTGTGGAGATAATATGGATTTTAGATACATCCCTGCTTAGTGATAATGTACATGCTGCCACAGAATACCTTATCCATGGAAAAATATTGAGTACAAATCATATCAACCTATTCCTTTCTGTCTCTCAGGTTCTCTGATAGCACTGCTTTTTCTATTTTTAACCTCATCTTCTTCCTTTACTCCTTTTCTTCTTTTCTAGGAAACTTAGGCCAAATGTCTGGTTTCACACAGCCTCCCACTGAGAAAGGTCTGAACATTTTTCTTTATTTTTTGTTTGTCTTTTATTCTGAACATCCTGTGTTTATTTTTTACTGGCAATTTCACTCTTTCAGGAAACTGCAGATGTGATAAAAAGGTGTGGATTTAAAATCACGAGAGTCTGTGAGCAAAAATTCCAATGATTTTTTTTTGCCATTTCCAAGGATAACTGAATTTTAAGTATGTATCATTATCCCATAAGAATTCTGTTCCATAGCACTCAGTCATAATGATGAACTTATCATAAAATCATATTGCACCAACCCCACTTTTTAATATTCTCCCTCCTCTGGCAGGAGAGTAGAAGTTGCTATGTTATGTCTAAGAAGGTTATCAAAGTTAATAACATTTGGCTAATTCACAAAGGCATCCATCATTTTAAGGAGAGTACAAGGGCTAAATCTTTTGGCCCATCTATAGGAAGAAGCAATTTTTCCATCTGTTATCATGTGATTATCCAGTAGCTGAGCAACTGAAGTAGGATTGCAAGGCTACAGAAATTATAGTATCCAGTGACCTCTATGCTAACTAGACAGAGAAGAAAAAATAGTTTAAGGTGTCTACAACATGACTAGTATTTAGCTCAAAATATTTTCAGTGGTGAAAGAGTTAAGTCAAATATTTCTGAAAAGCAGTATTTCTGTTTGCTCAATTACTAGTTTGAACTAAGTTCTGCCTTCTAGTTTTTGTAGTTTATGGAACAGTTGCTGTAGATATGAATATTGAATAGGAAAATATTAGTATGTATTCACAGTTATTACCTCACATAATGATTTTTAACACTACAATACTTCCTATTCATCACATGAATTAGGAGTTCATGTAGAATAAAAGAATATTATGAAAATTACTGATTTGTTCAAGGCTCATTTTTCAAATGTACTGTTTAGCTCACAGAAAGCATTGTCAGAAACACTTTGAATGAAGGTTGCATACCTAAATAATTAACAAAAATTTAACAGAAATTGCTGTATGAATTATTGACATTTATTTATTTTGAAATACTTAAAATACAGCTACCCAGAAATCTGGACTCATTCAAAGGTCATTTTGCTAGCAAAATTTATGTACAGGGTAGCTTGCAACATTTCCTACATCAACCTGAACAGAAAATTTTCTGATCTCCCTCTTATCTTCAGCGTAAGTCCCTTTTCCCATTTCCTGCCGTTCCATTTCCTTTCACGGGCACTTCATCCCATAGGAGGAAATGAGAAAATTGAATAGAAGGACACTAAAATCTAAACCTAGGAGAGCAAGTTCAAAGCGAAGAACTGAAAATGGTTTGCTTCCATTTCTACATTACCATTAAGCTTCAAAGACTCTTAGCCCAAATGTTTCAGCTCGCGTGTATTAATCTGAGAGAGAAAATGCCAAACTCACTGGAGATAGAGTTTTTATAGAGCTATATGGAGTATTATATGACATATTACTTGAAGTTTTACTTCTACAGATGATGTATTTATTTCCCATTATGGTGTTGATGACCCTGAGTTTTCTATCCCTTACCCCATTCTACATTGACTACTGGAGGTCACCCTTCCTGAAAGAAGCAAATCCTGTGGTGTCTGTGGAAGATACCCCATATAGACTGCTCTATACACAGGGAATACGATACACTCTCAAGGGGCATTATAGGAGTTGACAGGCTGTGATACGACAAGAATTGGCCAAGTGGGCATTTCTTAGTCACAAATGTGATTTGTATGAGCTGCGTGGAAAAGGCTGAGAGACAAAGCCATAGAAACAAACAAAAATCCAGTATTTCTTCTGCTCCCAGGCTGCCTTAAATTTTATCATGGCCTTATCAGGTAAAGACGTGATACATTCAGTGTCCTGTTTCTGGTGCAGAACACAGGGCAGCTGGGATTTATTTCTTCCTCTGTCAATAATAACCACTCTTTGACCTTGGGCAAATTGTTCTTTGGGTATGTGCCCTCATTTCCCCTTCTACTCGGTGTATGTTATGCTCCTTTAGAGACTGTATATTATGTTAGAGATGTACAGTTCCTAACACAACAGAAAAAAGAATAATGAAATGTCTGTGAAATGATAAATTTCTGGCTTGTCTGACCTAGAATTAATAAACAGGAGGAGACTTTAAAAATCAAACAAAAATCACAGCAATTTTGATCCACTCAGAATGACATTGGATTGAGAGAATATTTTAGGTATTAGAAGAATAAAAGCAATCCTATGGCATTTTTTCCCAGTTAAAAGCTTGCTTTCCTGCCCTCTTTTGCACACACACACACAAAAAATTGTACATGAACCCAAGATATAAAAATAGCCAGTTTCCGTCTTTGATTGAGGGAGAAAGACACAAGCCAGATTTATTGGCTGTCTAGAGACCTTATGTTCAGTTTTCTCTTGTCACATTCGCACCAATTAAATGTGAGAGTTTATATGTTGTCCTATCTGTAAAGATGACAGCCAGATCCTTGTCTGGCTCATTTAATTGTCTCTGTGGGAGAAGTTCCCCCATCCTTGTACAGCAAACAGTATTTCATATACCTACTGTAAAACCCTGCTTGTCCGAATATTTTCAAGAAAAAAAAAAAAATGTTCAGAAAAAGTGATATATAAGAGAAGAGTGTATTCCTTTCTCTCAAGTTAACACAAGGTTTTAAAATGGAATTTAGAAACACGTTACTAAGTTGAAGGTGAAACACCATATATAATACCTGCTGTACCTATAAAGACATGCATCACAAATAAGTGTTCAGGCCAGGTGTTGTTGCTTGCATGCACAATTAAGTCACTGTTGCTACCTTGAATGCACAATCAGAAACTGAAGGTCCAGTGAAGTCATCATGCTCCAAAACGAAGTGTAAAAAAGCGGGAAAAATCTTCCAGGTGAAGTAGCTGATCCTCTCTCCTGTATTTTTTTCCCCAGTCTCATTGCAAGACTTCACTTTTCTGTTGCATTTTCTTCAAATATCTCTTTCATTCAGTTCCAGGGTATTAGCCAACTACACCACAAAGCTCAGACAAGACAGATATTTAATATTTTTCCTTATATATGAAAACGTACAGTATCTTTTCCATCTTTTTAAACACAATTTAGTCAATAGTAGAAAAAACAGCTGATGAGTTTTCACCATGGACTTTGTTAAGTAATTTGCCAGATTTTTTTTCACCTGCAAAACTGATGAAGATCGGAAACTGTTCTTTGTTCTAAAACTGAATTCATAGGAATCAAGAGAATCTGAGAACTACAATATTCTCTAGAAGTTCGAGAGTAAATATACAAATATTTGGCAAATTATATAAAACGTGGTCTTCACATTAAATATTTCCTAAGCAATCTTAAAATTTTACTTCTCTACAGAATGTTAGATCAGTCTTTTAAAGATGAAAAAAATCTCTTTTAATTATACAGTACCCATGATTAAACTCAGTATTGAATTTCAAGTATTGTGTATTCTAATTTTTTTCTGATTCCATCTTTGTTGATGATTTTCTCCTTCATAATTGTGAATCCAGTCCTTTGTTATTTTGTGACTCCTACTGTGAACAAAACTGACCTAACAGCCTGTTACTTGGTTACAAGCTGCTATAAAATGAAAAGATTGAGATTTGATAATATTCCAAGATTTTTAAGAAACACTGATAGTATGTCCTAATGGTGTGAATAAAATTAGGTTGTATTTCTAATATAATTGGAGTCATATACAGTAGCTGTTGAAAGTGATATATTTTCACTAGGATTTGGGTCTTATGAGATACATTATGATGTCTTTACACACATTAACTAGGACTGTATTCAATTACTGTTTCCACCAGCTCCATAAGTACTGTTGAAAATAGGTAAAAGTATCAAAATCTACTTCAAAATGAAAGCATAATGTGACTATCTCATTACTGTTCATAAGGTAATGAGAAAATATCTGTATTTCATTTGTTGTTGTTTCAATGGAAGATCAATGATATTCTGTGCTTTAGAGTCACTTGTGTCTAAAAATTTATTTCTTTTTTTTTTCAGCATTAACCAGCAAAGTTTTATTGCAATTCATTCTTTTTAGCATTTTTTCTAGATTAAAACTTTCCTCATTACTTCTGTTTACATGTCTGATACATAGAGTGAGGTCTGCTTTTGCTTTCCAAATCCTTTCTGCTTTACTGAAGCAGAGAAGGAAGACTTCATCTCCAACTGCTAAGAATCATCTTTTTGCCAGTTGCAGCCATTGAGATCTGCTTGAAGTTAAAATAGATCTGTTCATTTTCTGTCTACCACTCAGTACAGTTCAGTGAACTGTCACGCTGAAAAACAAGTAGAGCTCCTGGAGCAATGCATTACATTTGCATCTTAGATTACTTTGAACATATTCATTTTAGATCATTCTTTGAAGCAATTTTCCACCAAATCAGCAGTACTCCAGCAGGCAACTTATACCTTTCTGGCACTTTCAGCTTGTGTTTATAAAGCAGGTTTTCATTCAGATCATGAACAATTTCAGGAGGTAGACTTCACCTTATGGTTTTATCCCAGGTTTTATTAGCAGCTGTGATATAACATAATGGTACAATAAATATTATTTATAACTAGAGGCATCCTGTTACCAGTAACTTCCCCCACTTATGGGTGGGATGAGTTAAGAAAAGACAGTATTCAATTTATTGCTTTTCCAGTGGCTTCCCTACATTATTGACATTCATCCTTAGGTTCTCTAAAGAACAGTGGTTCCACATTAGGCTTCTGTGATTTCACTGATGGAGAATAATTTAAAGAATAGTACCTGCAAGGAGACAGTGTTGGTTTTTAATGGCCATTAAATAGTAACATATGTTTATTTGAAAAAAAAAAAAAAAAAAAGCCAAGTGACCTACATACCCCCTGTAAGGAATTTGCCTTTGGGTTCTGAAAATGCTCTGAGTTTTGAGGGGATTATTATTTATTTTTTTTTTATGCACTAGAAATACATAGGAATCTACTAGCAAGACAAAATGTATTGTAATAACTATGTATACAGTGACTGTATTGTCATAGTCAATGATGCATTCCTGATTTATTCCCTTACTGCAGTGAACAGTCACCTCCTTTTTCAAATTGGTGACTACAGATGTACAAAACTTCCTAATAAAACATAAAATTCGGGAGAAACTGACAAATTTTCAGTTTCTAGTGCAAAAGCAAAATCTATGGCTTATTCAGTGTAAAATATTTTGAAAGTGAAGGACTTGTCCTAATTTCAGCTGTCCTAGGTCTATATTTTAAATTGCTCAAGCTAAAAAATTCAGATTCAATCTTTCCCACCATGTTGGTTTTGAAAGACAAAATGGTTGGAGTCCCTAAAGGACTGAATTAATCTAATGGCTCATAGTTTCAGGCATAATTTGTAATGACCAATATTGGTAAATAAAAGAAAGAGGAGACCAGAAAACAGTGGACAAAATCAGATGGTCTAAAGTTTAGACTCTGATCGTAAAAAAAAGTAATGTAGGAGACTGGACTAATTTTTAAACCCTTTGACAACCCACAGTTTGACTGATTTGCAGAGAATTAATGCACAGGAAGAGGTGGGCTGTGCCACTGTGACGGTTGCATGCCAGTCTCTGCCTTTCATCGCCTCCTGGCGTCACAACTGTTGTACCCAAATATCATGAGCCTCCACCATCCCAGTAATTAGAAATAAGATGAAAGGGGACAAAAGGATTATGATACCTATACTGGCCTTGGTTAATTCCTCAGTGTTATCCTGGACATTGCGATTGGATTTACTACTTTGTTCTTTTTTTTTTTTGTTTCATTTTTCTAATTTACATCCATTCTAATTTATCTTTTTTTTTTTTTCTTCTCCATTCAGTTGTTCTTTTCCTATCTCTGTTTCCTGCTTTCTGTTTGAAAACAGTCTGACTTTGCCAGCCAAGACAGATTTTTTTGCAGTACTGCTGTGAGCCTGTGACCAAAAAAGAAGTTGAAAGCAATGTTTTAAATGCTATGACATTGGCACAAGTTTGCCAGATCTTGGAGTAGCTGATAAAACCCCATCCTATGCCTGTTTTTTGGTTGGGTTGTTTTGTTTGTTTGTTTTTCCTAGCAGCAAGCATGTATGTAAAATCAAGAACCAAAGCTGAAACTGTTTCTCCTTTTTTTTTTTCTTTTCTTTTTTTTCCCCCACATTTTTTCTCTTTTATCCTTGGTTTCCTTGTTTGTTTTCAGGAAATAGGATTGATTTCCAACAAGAATAAGTGCCCTTCTCAATGAATATCTTTTCGTTTCCAAGAAAGGATGGTGATTACTGACATTAATACCATCTATAAGACTGTCAAACAGGGTAAGGATTTTTTGTAAAAATATATCAGCGCAGAAAAGGAATGGGTGAAATCTCTGCTTAATTCTTTACATTTCAGTGTAAACAGCTTTAACCATATTTTGTTGTATTCCTTAAAAGTGGTTTAAACATTCTTGTGCACACTGTTTTTCATGGGGTAAAACAGGCTGAGGTGTCTGTATGAAAACTGTCAGGGTTAACTGCTTTGTATTGCACAGTGACATTATCATGTTTAGAACCTTGTCTTTCTCAGGCCATGAGATTTCATATGTTATAGTCTCAATTTGGATTAAGAGTTTTTCTGATTTTGTTTTGACTTAGATTTTTGCGTTTCTCGCTGTGATGTGAAATTCCTGTGAAGTGAAGACCCAAGAACTGAAATAGCAGAGAAAGCTCATTTGAACCTCTCTGAACAAAAAACATTGTCTTTCATTTTTCCATACTAACATTTTACCAAGAGTATGAAAAAAGCCTGAAATTAAATTAAATAATTTTTATATATTACTTTAAAGCTAGCTGGGTATAAATTCAGCACAGGTCCCCAAATGAAACAATAACAGAATGAAACTAGAGGCTGGACTTCCATTCGGAATCCATATTAATATCTGGAAGCATTCAGAGTCAGGACCAGGTTCAGTCTGCTGTGCAAGTCAAGATAAGAATTCAGTGCATCTGACGAATGTACTTTTAAAACATAATTTATTATGATGTGCACTCCAATGTATGGGAATAACTTCAATAAAAACCACAAAGTAAAAAAAGATTTCTATGTCAGAAACAATTGTCGATACAGATTTCTTTTTCCTAGGTGTATATCAAGTAGTGATTTTCATATCAAAGAATGTTTCAAATATTTTTTTAGATATTAAACAGAAGTGGACACTAAAAATTAAGTTGCTGTGTTAGGATACGAGGAAGTTAGTGGAACAGATTTTCAAATATGATACAAAATTGTTACTGAAATTCAGAGTTGGCTGAAGAAAAATCAAAAGATGACTATTAGAGAGATCTTTTCTGAACAAGTTTTCTGGTATAAGTTTTAGCATCCTGAAGGATATTAAAACTGAGTTTTTTTCAAGCATCAAATAGAGTTAGAAAAAAATGATGCACTCTCCAAATTCCTTACTCATGCCTTTTGGGCAAAAATCAAGGAGGCGTCACTAGAGAAGGTTATTAGCCAGAATGGTATTTTATTAAGCAACTGGATAAGCAACTTCCAGTTCCTACCTGGTCATCATATTTGAGCACACTGGCTGGCATGGGCCAAAACTTTCTCAGGGGATTTTTTTAATGCTTTACCTGTATGATGATCACTTGCCACTGCTTGTACCTGTGGCCTGACCCTGCCTATTTTATTAGTATGAGTCTATCCAGACCGACAACAAAACTACATGGCTTGTAAAACGACCAAACAAAAAACAAACCTAACTTTTATATGTCTTTGAACTGAAGATAAATAATTATTTGGATCAGGCATTGAAAAATAAAATTTACATTTATTAACAAAAGTCAGAAAAAGTACTAAAACTGTTGACACTGTCAGAAGAAAAACATGAGCGCTGAGGTCAGAAGCAACCATCTCACAACCTGAAGACTGCAGTTGCTGAATGAGGCTCCTCTTCTGAAGGAAAACTTGATAGAAAAGCCTGCCTCAGATAAGGATGTTGGCACAGAAAACAGCTAGCACAGAACTATTACTTATTCTCTCTTTTGCCTTTGACTGTAAAAATGCCACTAGGATTATGCAGAGAATCTAACCTAGATGAATGAATTTTTTCTATCCCACATAGTTTTCTGCTAGTAGTTCCATGGTATTGCCAGCCAATCTGCTACGACATTTAACTTATTTCAAGGGAGATGGGTGAACATTTACCGTACATGGCATTTCCTTGCCTGTATGTCAATTTTTATTCTGAATTAAGTGAATATAACACTTGTATCAACAAGAAAATAGCTCAGATTTTTAAATTAATGGCCATAATCCTCATCTAGAATGCTAAAGTAATCACATGAATAAAAAAAAAAAAAAAATTTCTCAGAAGCTTAGAATAGGAAACAAAAAATAAACATATCGGATATAAAATGATGTGGAATTCATGTAAATTATTAGCCTGGATTTAGTAGCTAATAATAGGACTTAAAGTAGGACTTTGTAAATTTTTTAATAGGGCTTTCATGCCTAGTTTAGCTTCTTTTTTTAACTGAAGCTGAATAAGTTCCATGTATTTTTGGCAATGTTCTTTTATAATGTTCTTCCATAAAAGGATTATTTTTATAGATATATATGTTTTAGTTCCCATGTAATCCTCACACTTTTCCTAATTCTCAAATAAAGGTTCTAATCTGTTGTTATGGGGACAATTATTGTGACGAAAGTGGAACTTTTGGTGATGACAATCAGGGGACTGATTAAACTCTGAAAAAGCTATGTTTTTAGAAAATGATTTTAACATTGTGCATCATGTTTGATTTCAATCTCTGGTGGTCTAAGAATAAAAGATATTTAATAAAGTTGGTTGTATGTTTATTGGCAGGTCCCTGCTACATTTAAACAACCAATGACTTGTCCTTTATGAACTCTAGTGAGCATATTATTATTATAACTGTGATTTGTAACATAGTAGCATTTTTGTTCCTATAACTACATCCTCTAACAATATATATAGTAAAACACAAATCCTATTCTATTATGCTTGGTAGATAAAATACATAATGAAGAGAAGGATGTCATATAATCAAAGCCACACAGAAGATACACAGGAAAAGCAGGAAAAGAATCCTTGTCCTAGAGCCAGGGTATTGTAGGCAAAGTAAGTTCTCAGGTGCACAAGACAGGGTAAGTTTCATGCCTGTACAAATGTCAGCTGTGGATATAGAAAGGATTATTTCACCAGACTGAGGGGCATAACTTAGCTACAGCTTGACAACAATTGTCTCAAAGTTTTCAGTGAGAGTTTACATTCTAAAACAGAAAAAAAAAATCCCAAATACTTCTCACATTTCACTTCTAAAAGCAAAGGAAACAAAACACTCAAAGAGAAACACTTGGAATTGATAACAGAGCAATGTCAGAATCAAAGCAGGCAGTAGTCTTGCATCTTTTACATTTCAGGTATTCCATGGGGATAAACATTTGTTGAAATGCAGAAGTTGTGGTTAGAATTCAGAAATGCTCCTTAGATGTATAGGTGAAAGGCCAATCCTTGGTAAAAATTTGAATATCATCAAAGAACTTCAGAATCTGGCAGATTACTCCAGCACAAGGGAAGGAACAGAGCAGAAATTTTACCCTTAGCTCCCTTTTGCCATTTATGCTTTCTTTGCACACACTGGATAAGTGTTGTGAAAGTCATTTTAGCAACCAAATGTCTCTGAAGGAATTGACAGATGAATCAGGCTGGATCAAAAGGGCAAGTCCTTTGGAAATTCTTCGTATAAAGGGTATAGGGATGAAGATTTGATTTTCCCTATCTTTCCCAAAGCTTCCCTGTTGTCATGTGGGAAGCTTTAAAAGGAAAGACATACCCTTCAAATGACTATATGGACAGACTGTAGCCATACAGAATGAGTTTGTGGGTCCTGCTCTATATCATGTCAAATTACTGCTGCCATTTATGATCCCACCTACTTTTCATCTGTCCTCCTCTACTCCTTGAATACTTATTCTCAAATTAGCAACATATTTCATAAAAACTTTGTGAGGACCCAGGGAATAAAATTCAGCCCAAAGGAAAAACCTCTTACAGGTCTCTCCTCAGATCACTGAGGGTATTTTCTGTGAGGGTTACATCAGATAATCTTCACCCAAGGGACTACAAAGGATCACTTCCAAATGACACAAGGAGGACAAATGCAATATAATTTCCTCCCTTCAGAGAGCTTTACAACAGGAGGCCAGTATGCTCCAACTCATTGTGTTTACTATCCAGACGTGATCCGGGTAACCGCGTTGTCCACCTGCATCACAGGCAGTACAAAGAAGAAAGTTGTCCCTGCTGAAGATGTTATGCAGGTTCTCTTGTTTTGGGCAGCTCATGGCAAGGCCAACTCAGCTTGAGAGAGTTCCCTGTGCCAAAGTAGGTTTGAGGTGGGTTTCTCTCAAGGTAATAGATATCTCAAGGACACAATGGAGGTAAAGTCAGCTCAATACACCCACAATTATATCTGGGTTATCAAAGCTCAGTCCATATATAATGAAAATAGGGATTTAAAAGTGTGTCAAATTCACACATCGGGCTGATGTGCATAGAATCATACTGACACAAGAGCTTTAGAACAGAAAATCTTAGGGAAAGTATGTAGGAAAGTTCCCTAGAAGAATTTCATCATCTACAATGCTAAATTTGCAATATGCAGCATGTGCTAAAGGGGACGTTTTAGTTTCTGTGTTTAATTGAATAAAAGTGAATATAGTAATTTAGCACCTGTAGAAGAAAATCATACATAATTTAAATGATTTTGTATGGCTGTGTATGATGCTTACATGAATCAAGCCCTGAAAGCTAGGGCAAGACAGGAACAAAACAGCCACTCAGACAACATCCCAATAAGGCAAGGATTTGTGATATGTGGTTGAAATATGGGGTCCTATAGAATAAAATAAAAGAATAGTTTGCATTGAAATGGACCTTTAAAGGTCATCCAGTCTAACTGCTCCTCAATGAGCAGGGACATCTTCAATGAGATCAGGTTACTCAGAGCCCCTTCCAGCCTGACTTTGAATGTTTCCAGGGATGGGGTATCTACCACCTCTCCGGGCAACCTGTATCAGCATTTCAGCACCCTCATTGTAAAAAAATGTCTTCCTTATACCTAGTTTAAATCTTCCCTCTTTTAGTTTAAAGCCATTACCCCTTGTCTTATTTGTCGTGGATGGAAGTATTTGACACAGTTATAATTTAGCAGTGGTTCAAAATTTGTTAATAATTAGAGACAGATCAAGAGGTTGAATCTAAGCAGCACTTAATCAACAATTGATTTAAAGGTTTACAAGGTGATTTAGCAAAATAACTAAACAGTGACTGAATTATAGGTTCAAAGATGGCAATATTCACACTAACTTACTATAAAGTATCCCAAATCAATACATACACATATGAGCAAAAACACAGATCTCAAATTAATGCATACACATATAAGCAAAGCATATAAGTGCACGCACACCCACCCACCCTGCGTACGCCCACCCACCCCCAGTCTATAACCACTGAGATCAAAGATTTCTTAATATCACATGACTCTAATGAGCCAGTGGGTACCCCTTTTAACTCTTACACATGCATGGACAAATGGAAGAACATCCATATCCATAAAGCTAATGTATATTTACCATAAATGTATAAGTGGAGAGGTGGACAGAAGAGAAGCTAGCCTATAGTTAAAATTTCCCTTTCTCCAGTAAGAGC
>NW_009648545.1:1878811-1919260 GCF_000708025.1 Charadrius vociferus | reverse complement strand
CTCAATGGACGATAATTGAGTCTCGAGAAGGGTTTGTCTCACGCTGGCCTTCTAGTCCTCAAGATGTTGCCTGAGCGGCAGAGATAATTGACATTTGTCAGGTACTTTTCCACTCTGGCCCAGCTCCAATGATGGAATATTCCGGTACTTTTCACCAGTTACGCAAGCCCAGGACTTGCTAGAACTTGTTGTCCTGGTACCCCCCTCTCCGTGGCCACAATCCATATGTTGTCAGGAGTGATCAATTATAGTTATTATCTTTAAACAGTAGAAGCCATGGGGACCAGGCACACTATTGTGTTCTTGGTCCGATGCTCTCCACCTTTTCTTTCTTTCATGTTACACCATTGTTTTACATTCTGGTCCATTATATTGTTATGTGGCCCAGGCAAGGAAGACATCACGTCAAGTACCGGGAGGCACCACCACACTATTGCAACAGGCCCTGCTAAAACATTTTTCCCTATCTTTCCTGTAGACCCCCTTTAGATACTGACAGGCTGCAATAAGGTCTACCTGGAGCCTTATCTTCTCCAGGCTGAACAACCCCAACTCTCTCAGCCTGTCCTCATGGGAGAGGTGGTCCAGGCCTCTGATCAGCTTTGTGGTTCTCCTCTGGACCCTCTCCAACAAGTCCATGTTTTTCCTGTTGTCCTGGTTTAAGGTAAAACAAGACCAATTTTATGCAGTGACTTTACTTTTTAGCTGGACATCTTCTGATTACTGAAATTAACAGTATATTATGCAGAAATCATTCACTCTCAGAGTGACAAGGCCTGTGTTTATAGTTGGTGCCAAGGAAAGGTATGTAGAGACGGTCTTGCTTATGCTTATTGCTATAACAGCCAAGGGCAGCTAACTTTATTATTTGCCCTGTTGCAGGGTCAGAAGCAGAAAAGTGTGGATGGGTCCCACCTGCGGGGAGGAATGGACAGGACAGGTGACCCAAAACTGACTAACAGGGTATTCCATCCCCTCTGCCTCATGCTCAGTATAAAAGCTGAGGGATCAAAGGGTCAGCTCTCTCTTTCTTCAATGGCTGTTCATCTGCCTTTGATCCTGATCCTGAATCCAGATCTGGAATCCAGATCCCGTCCGTCACTGAGTCCAGTCTGGGACTTCCCCAGTGCCAGCCAGTGACACGATCGTCATCCTGGGAGCTTGATACAGTTTTGTAAATATTTCATTATTTTATTTTTATTTTGTTATTAATATTTAATTGCAGTAATTTAGTTCCTTCTAAACTCATAAGTCTCTTTTTCCCTGCTCTGTCTCTCTCTTTGGAGAGGGGTAGAGGGAAGTATCTGTCACGCACCTGATGGCTGGTTCAGCCTAAGCCACGACACCTGTACTGAGGGCTCCAGGGCTGGACACAGTACTCCAGGTGGAGTCTCACGAAAGCAGAGTAGAGAAGCAGAATCACCTCCTTCAACCTGCTGGCCACACTTCTTTTGGTGTAGCCTAGGATGCAGTTGGCTTTCTGGGCTGCTAGCACACATTGTCAGCTCATGTCCATCTTTTCACCCACCAGTACCCTCAAGTCCTTCTCAACAGGGCTACTCTGTATCCCAAGTTAACAGCAAAGTCATACTTGTTTCCAATGGACTAAATATTCACGTAGCCATAAAAAAACCCAGACAATTCCTACAACTTTTTCATACAGAATATTTGTAATGTGTTCTCAGACTTTCAGATACAATACCTTCCACTTCAAAGATGACCTAGATTCACACAGTTTTCTTCTGAAGCATCTGAATTTAGATTGATATTATTTGGTTTTGCAGAAAAAATAATAGTTCTTTTCATCAGGAAAAATTAAACATCATTGTCAGGATTTAATTTTTTATTTGCTTTGGGTTTTTATAAATATGTTTAAAATTCTCCCTCTGTCCCTGGCACAACTTCTGACTTTCTACATACAGGGGGAATCTGTTCTATAGGATCTTATTCCCCAATCTGAATTTGTAACTGAAAAAAAAACACTCTAGCTGATGCTGCCCAGCTAGCAATGATGATAGGGAATTTTTATTCATCTAAGAACATTTCCATTCCAAATTTAAATGTGTTGGTTCAACTCATCCTAAACTGGAGAGATAAGACATTCAGAATTGGATTTAGTTCCCAAAACCGTTCACAAAACAAGTGTCAAGAGATAAATGTCACATCTAGGATTTTGACTTTTGCCCACCTCCTGTTCCTCAAACATTTGGTCAGAAGAAATAGAATTCAGATTTTCATAATCCTTCAGGGAAAGGGCAATATATTTTAAGCCACTTAGAAGTGTGTTGACAGTGAAATCAGATTGTACCACGAAAGGTGCCTGCTTTGAAAATTCACACTTTCAAGAAGCTGTTTAAACACATTCATTTCAATTTCTTTCTTTAGATATGTGGCATTCTCCTAATTCTCTCTATTCATTTTCAGAAAATCTCTATTGAATGATAGTTTTGGACAGTCTTGTCTCTGTATTTGCTCTCCAGCAGCTTGTAAATTTGATATACACCAGAGGAGGATGATCATATTTCACTCTCTGCAGAAGAATAACTTCCAACACTCTTCTCATGGATTTGTTATATCCTAACAGAATAGTATAAGTAATTGAACTGATATGATTTGGATATTTTTTTTTCCTCACAATTTCAAGGTAGTTTGTGATTACAAAATGATAACCAAACTGTTCTCTTTCTCAAGAATCCTTTCGTTCATCTTCTTCTCATGAATGCAACATGCCTGTTTATGGGGAAGGACAAATTTCTAATATAACAGAATCTGTATTTTACTTTTAGCCCACCTCATGGCAATGACTGACTGATAATGAAAGGCAATCACCCTGTCTATGGCCGGGAGTGCAAATTCTTAACCACTGTATATCCACCTATGTGATATATATCATATATTTACAAATGCTGGAGTCAGTGAACAATATGCTCTCAAGCAGCTTTTCCTCACCATGTGGTTTTATGCACAATACTGTCAAAAATGTGTGGTTATGCTTTTTCTTTCTTTCTCACCTTTTTTTTTTTTTTAATATGAGGGCTTTACTGATCCAAATTTTTAGACTATACCTAGTGCCAGATTTTCAGCTGCCTTTCACAAACTGGTGTATCTGCTGGAGTTCTGATCCTGAATACATTCCTGCATAAATAATACATACAGCTGCATTGTGGCTGGAAAGGGAAGAAGGGGGAGGTACTTTAGCAATTAGAAACTTCCTTTCTCAACCTCCAGTAAATTCCACATTGAAACATGTGTAATTATTTTTTCCAAGAAGTTCTAAACCAGGTGACCGATAAGCCAGTGGGATGTACACAGGAGTACATCACTCTGTTCTTACCTTGTTCCTTCTGATGTTTCCCCAAACCCCCACTACTGTTCATGAATAAAAATTGCATGCTGTGGAGGACAGAATACATGGCTTTGCTCAGCAAAAGCTCATACTGTATTAATATTTTCAGATTGGATCCAGATTTAGTTCCTAAATCCTTGTATTCATATGTGTGAACAATATCAATATTGTTACTACTTTGTGTATTTCTTCCAAATATGTAAGTAAAATATAGCAGTAAATTATATTAAAAGTATTTTACACTGATTTTGTCCCTCTCCTATTCACGGACAAATGCTTCAGAAATGTATGATAATTAAGTCTTAAATGTGTCTGCAAGGTAGTTAAGTATAAGTTTCATGTTTGGGATTCAAATCACCACGAGAAATACAAAATTTCCATCTGATCTAATGTATGGTAGATGGCCCATTAAAAAAGCTTTTCTACCAAGTTTCAACAGTGCTTTCTAAAAAACAAGGAAAGATTGAGATTTTATCACCTATTTCATGACAAGTAAGCCAGCAATGTGGCCTGGCGGCCAAGAAGGCAAATGGCATCCTGGGTTGCATCAGGAAAAGTGTGGCCAGCAGGTCGAGGGAGGTCATCCTCCCCCTCTACTCTGCCCTGGTGAGGCCGCATCTGGAATACTGTGTCCAGTTCTGGGCTCCCCAGTTCAAGAAAGACAGGGATCTGCTGGAGAGGGTCCATCAACGGGCTACGAAGATGATTAGGGGATTGGAACATCTCTCATATGAGGAAAGGCTTAGGGACTTGGGTCTCTTTAGTCTAGAGAAAAGAAGATTGAGGGGGGATCTTATTAATACTTATAAATACTTAAAGGGAGGATGCCAGGGGGATGGGAGCAGTCTTTTTTCAGTGGTTCCCAGTGATAGGATGAGGGGTAATGGGCACAAGCTTGAACATAGGAAGTTCCATCTAAACATGAGTAGGAACTTCTTTACCTTGAGGGTAGTGGAGCACTGGAACAGGCTGCCCAGAGAGGTTGTGGAGTCTCCCACTCTGTAGAAATTCAAAACCCACCTGGAGGCCATTCTGTGCAACCTGCTATAGGTGACCCTGCTCTGGCCGGGGGGTTGGACTAGATGATCTCCAGAGGTCCCTTCCAACCCTGACCATTCTGTGATTCTGTGATTCTGTGAAGTGAGCAGTGACTTTTAGATAATTTTATTTTACGTTTATATCATCCATATAAACAAATGGGTTTATAGAGTTTTGTGATAACGGTAATGGTTTCCCTCAGCAAACTAGAACCCATTGCACGAGGACATGGACAGTAACAGGACCAGACTTCACAACCCTGGAACCTCTACTCAGCCCCACCTCACCTGGATTGCTAGGACTTCTTTCTCTGTAGCCTAGATAGTTACTTCAAATTTGAATATGTTATCTATATAACATTCCTCCTGCACCCATACCATGCCTGTGTTCCCTTTGAAGCATACAGGTTCAGAGATGACGCATTCAGTATAACTATAACAAATAAAGAAAAGATTTTTTTTAAAAAAGTTGAGTTAAAGCAGTGACAACGAGGTAAATAGAAAAAGCTCAGAGTATCCTACCTCTTTTTCTCCCATTGTTCCTGTTTATGGGTGGGGGGTTTTCACTCACATAATTGTGGGGACTTTTTCTTTTCTCAAAAAGTACATTTTGTTTCCCATAACTAATAAAAACATGTTTCAGTTTGCCTCTCAGATATTCTGAGTGCACATATATTAAATACCTGTTCACGTAACATTTCACCATTTCACATTTGCTTGCCAAGTGGTGATTTGATTTATAACTTTATTGGTGTATCTGTTCCTTGAACTGTAAAAGTCATTGTACCATTCTTTTAATTATCTTCACAAGAATTGGGAGTACATTATTTGCAGCATTATTAGCTTCATCAAATGCTTGCTTTGTGATGAAGGACAAAAAAAACACATGCAGGAAACAAGAGATGATCTAATATGGCTGTGACCTCTAACGCTAAGCACCTGACTTGAACTGATGGGAAGGTAAAAATGAAAAAAAAAAAGATCATCAACTGCAATCTTACAGCTCAGGTGCTTTTAACTGATTTACACCATTTATGAGTATATCCACTGAAGTAATCCTGAAGTCAGTGAACTTAGAGTGTAAACTCTGTTACGAAATGTTCGAGCTCTCTTTTGTGTTTGCAGGTGTTTCTGGGGCCTCAATAACAATCACTGTGAAAGACTCATAAACTAGCACAAATAGCAGCAAATGTGGGCACATTTTCTTCACTGTTACTACAACACTTTCTTTTCATACCACTTTCACACTAACAGGGACATATAGCTGACAACCGAGCTTTGGAATTTAGAAAATTTAGAGAAAAAAATAATTTAGAGACAAAAATCTACAGCACAATCTTAGTAAACTCGGGGTTTAACCTGGTTTACCTACACCAAGGATCAGGGATGTATCCAAGGGAACACTTATGACTCTATTTTTGTTGGATCTATTTAGTGTTCTTTTTTCCTATCTGGTGCTTAGAATTTCTATCCCATCACTAGAAAGCAATAACGTGCCCTAGCCACAGCTACTCAAATCTGAATCCAGTTTACTTTATATCTTGGATTTGTGCCTATGATTGACATAGTAATTAAAGTTTCCTGCCAAAAAGGTGCTGAAAGCAACTTTTGGTCCAGATAAAAGAGGTTTAATTAGAAAATCAGCATATATCACAGGTAGCTGTTCCCTGAAATTGTGTGAACACACAAACAGTGGTATAAGTTCTGACACAAAAAGCTAGTCATAGTGGGGAAAAAAAATACAGCTATCAAGAGCTGCACTGTTTTCAGCTTGGTTAACAGTGAAGAAAATTATAATCCCTACCCTTCTTTTCAGCAGTTGAGAGTCATCTTTTCTCTTAGGTTTCATTCTCTAGGCACAAACTAGCAGGGGTCTAAAACAACTACAGCGCACCTGGAATAGCTTGAGTCTGGTCCCAGCTGAAAGAAAATAGGTGTTGAAAAATCATGTATCTTCTGGCCCTCAGAGGAAGGGGGAATTGTGGGTTTTAATGCTCCAATATTTCTGGAAGGTGTCACTGCATAAGGACATTTTTTCCTGAGTTCAAATGTAGTGTGTAACATTAAACCGTAAATTCTGCAAAAAACCTCAAACCCTACAGCAATCATCTTTTACCACTGTTTATACATAACACTGAAAGCTATCGTATCCCCATAGATAGCAACAGTTTCCAAGTTCTGTGAAAATACAAACAGTAGAACAATGGTTAAGACAGTGCCAGATTTCAAGATAGGATTGATGAGGACTTTATAGACAAAAATACTATGACTAAAGCAGATTAAAGATACTACTCTGTTTCCAGATTTGGTCAAAAAATGGCAGGTTGCAGTGCTGTGAAGCACAGTAATTTGTTATTCTAACACCATATGCTCTCTAAAACTGTAGACCAATTTTCTTTGTCATTCCATAAGACAGTAGTTCATTTGAATTCTTCAGTACTAGTAAACACCTTTTATGAATCTCTGAGTCTGCACATAGGGTTTATTTCAGGCCTGGTAACAGCCTGTCCTGTATCCTACCACTAGTAGTTCCATCTCTCAGCCTTGCTACCCACTTGATTCTTGCTAAGGCAAGTGTAGCACTCACTGTGTTTGTTTTGCTTTTTTTGGTGGTTTTTTTTTTTTTTTTTTTTTTTTTTATCCCTGGAGAATCTTCCAATAACTACTCTTAGCTTCTGTTTCACTACTACCTACCTGAGAGTACCTTTCCAATCTCCTTCAGTATCTTTCTTACACAGCCAACCAACTCTATTTCTTGATCACACTACTTCCTGGATGCTCAGGTTTAAAGCTGAGCCTGTTACCCTTGACAAGACAACACTAATTGGAAATACATTGTAAACCCGTGAGTCTTCCTCATAAAAGAAAAAAAAAAACAAACAAAAAAACCCCAACTAAAAAACAGTTAGAGAGTCAATAATTTCCTAATCAATTATAACAGACATCTCTGGTTCCAATTACAGGGAAAAGTGTAGTGATTTCAGACATCGCTGAAAGTTAACTGTCTTGCAAATGTTATCTTTTGAAGCCAATCACTCTGCCTGTTGTTTTCTTTTAGGTTTGTAGAGACCAAACATAGAAGGAAAGAACTTTGTACAGGGTTCCAATATGTGATTGTTGTCCACTGTCTAGAACAAAAATGGAAGAGTCAGTTGCAAATGCCTCCAGCCCATCCACGACCAACAAAAACAACAGATGCATGTTCCTTCAAAGAACTATGTTTATGTGGAGGGTTACCTGACTTACACTGAGACATCTTTCCGGTCCAAAAATCTTTTAAAAGTGGTTTATTTGTGGTTCTCCCATATTTCCCTCTTCAGTGAAACTGAAGGTTTCCTGACAGGTGGGTCTCATACTGTGATTCCTTGGAGCTTCTCAGGACCCCCATGTCCATGAGTAGGGTTTCCTGCAGCTCAAAGCGCTGGCTGCCCACAGTTCTAGCAGACTGTGAAATCCAATTAATTACACTCTGCAACTCGTTTTGCAGCAGTGCTTAGAGAGCGGCTGCTCTGGTGTGAGAAAGAACAGTTTGTGTCCTAAATAAGACTATTTCTGGATTTCATAGTTTCTCAGGGTCTACAAGACAAGCATGTCTCCTATCTCTGATTTGCTCCACAAATGGCAATGTTTTACATTTACTTCTTTCTCTCCAAAATAGATGCTTTCTTTTGAGGCTGTTACCTCAAAATGGTAAGAATTATTGTTAAGCTTTATCTGCCTTAAAACTGCATATGACAGTAACTAAACATTCAATATGGGTAGTGCACAGGGCTCAGAGAATCTTTCACTGTAATGAGACCCCAGGCTTTCCCTGCTTCAAACATGTCAGTTTTTCAGAGAGGAATGGAAAGCTCCTTTGTTTTGCTGACACTCAGACTGTATCTGTTATTGATTTTTCTCCATTGCTGATAACACAAATGCTCCTCCTGCTTCATCTGCTTCTTTGTTTCCAAGGGACCCTGCAAATCACATGGGTGATGTGTTCCAACACAGATTAGATCACTTGCTTGCTCATTTGTTCTCACTTTTGGCTTCTAAGTTATTTTTGCAATTTACACATTCAGCAGCTAATGTGCTTACCTCAGACAACCAGACACGCTGCAATTTCTCCCTTGCTCCAATGTCACAGCTCTGTAAGCTAGTGGTAATTTCATCACCTTTTCCATTTTTCTTCCATAAATATGACAAAGAAACTCTACATAACTGCTTAGTGGGTTTGGGTTTTTTGGGGTTTTTTTTTGTTTTTTTTTTTTTTTTTTTTTTGTGAAATGCTGTTTTGGTAACTAAACCCCACAATGTTAACATATATAAAAATATATTATAAAAATCATAATATTTTTTCTATTTTATTTTGATTCTCTTAAACTACTCTGAGCACTCTTCAAATACACCTTAATGTAATAATACCACAGTGGGATCCAAATTTCAAACCACTTAGCTTTGTTGTAATACCTTTGATAGGCACATTGCTGTATTTTTTTCAAGAGTATATCCACGTCTGAAGTTTACACAATAAACCAAAAGCCATGCAGGTGGCTGGCATGTCTAAGCTGCCAAACATTAACATGTTCTTTGTTACTACTGAGTTTTCTAGGAAGAATTGCTCAAGACTTACCTCTCCTGCAGAATGGACAGCCACCTGCTGTTAATGAAAGTATGTGGGCAACAAACCAGTACAAAACTCTGGAAACAGCACCTCCAGTTTAGTTCCCCTGGGCAGTACATTGAAGACTGCTGTTTCTCACCATGGTTGTGAAGATCCCAGGAGAATGATACTCCATTGCTGTAGCTGGGGCTCATCCCTGCAGTCCTCCTCTTCCTAGCCATGCTGACAAAGTGCTTTTGGCTGTGACAAGGAATCAAAGGAATTTCAATGAAATCATAGGTTAAGAAGTCTACTATGCAAAGAGCCATTTCTATTTAATGTCTAAACTTCTAATTCCAATTAAGCTTACCACAGTAGGACTGTAAATCTGTCCTGGTGCCTCTTTATAAGAAGAATTATCTCTGCTGCAGAGATAATGCAGAAGATATTGCATAATATTGTCCCTTGTTTATACCCACATTCTGACTGGGACTGTCAGCTGATGCAAACCACGGGCGTGGACCAGACCAATGAAGCCAAATTTATATTATGGCTTCAGACTTGCCCTTTCCCATATTTTTGACATGGAATACCAAATGACACGTCTATCTAAAAGACTCTTAGAAGTCATATGAGTAAATATAAGGTGTAAATAGACCGCAGTGAAGGAGAGCGTGGCCTCACATTACACATTTTTGTGACACCAGAAGAGTTATAGTACAGCGATTAATTCCATCACCCAGACAAGGCTTGCAAAACAGCTTATAGCCTCTGCTGTCAATGCAATTGAGGGAAATGGAAAAGAGAGAGTATGTCTTACTGTTCATATCTGAGACTTCCTAAAACAAAGAAAATAATCTTGAACAGAGTCATGGCAGAGAACCAGTCTAATAAAATGCCTCATTATTCAAATATACAATTACTCAGTGAAATCAGGGCAAAATAATTTTTTTTTTTTTTGAAACAGCTTGTAATATCATGATCTAAACCAGTCTAATTTCTGCTGTGAGACAGGTTTCTGAAAGCTTCAGAGGGGGAATGTATAAGCTATTCGAAAAAATGTCTTGTTTTTCAGTTGTATTCATTTTAACTCTCCGAGCTACCTAAAAAGATCAAAATAATGTAGTTCTGCATACAGTTTGTCTTTGTTATGGTTACAGTTAGCCAGTCATCAGAGAAAGAATTTGTGTCTCCAGAACCCTGAGTTTACACTGCTTTATACCAGGGAGACTCCAGAGTTTTCAGAAGAATGAGCCTTGATTCATAACAACATAACCCAGAAAGGGCTCACTTATAGCGTGAGAAGGTGGATGGGTTCTAGATATACATAAATTTCAGAATAAGGTTGTTTGGAAATGCATAGACTGAAATTTATTTTCACAAAATCAGGAAAGATGACTAGGGATTAAAATGGTCATGTCAGTCTATGCAATTTCTAAGACATAAGAAGGTCAGAATTCAATATAATGCTCATTTTTGCTCAGAAAAAGTTCTTCCAAGAAGGGACCCAGAGGATTAAACTGGAGTATAGTAAAGTGTATTGGATGGTGGCAGTGCTTCAGGACATGCATTTTGGTTTTACATTACCAGTCAAATTCTGCATGATCCCGGCTCCACGGCTACTCCTCCCTACTGTGCCCACAGTCCCTTGTAACCAAGGAGCCATCCTATTTCTTGCCCATACTGCCTCTATTTTCTTGTGTTTAATCTAATATTGGTATTTTCTTTTTGTTTCTTTGTAATCTGTTTCTGAGAAAAAAACTTGTCCTCAGTTTAAGTAATTCCTGCAGTCTACATTACTATTATTATTTTTAGAAATACTATTTGGACCTTCACTTTTCTGTATGATCTTATCAAGCCTGAGTGCACGGAGTTAAATCAAAGGCTTTTAAAAAAGGAAACACTAGGAGATAAAACAATGACAAGAGATAATGTACTTTCCTATGGATCACCTGGGATCCCTGGGACACAAAGGGAAGCTTTTAAGTGGAAAATACAACAGGCTTTGCTCTCACTAGGATATTAGACTTTATTCTTTCCAAACAGATCTTGGTTCAAAGGGTATACTAAGGATTTAGAGATGCCAGTTTAAGTAGGAAGGAAAGAAAGTAGGGCAGCTGAGTGGATGTGAAAAAGTAATAAATGAATTACAGTAAGTGGTGTGCATCTCCAATATCAGAGATCGAGGAACTGCATTGAATGACATCT
Organism: Charadrius vociferus; assembly: GCF_000708025.1. Taxonomy (NCBI): domain Eukaryota; kingdom Metazoa; phylum Chordata; class Aves; order Charadriiformes; family Charadriidae; genus Charadrius; species Charadrius vociferus. The sequence continues at coordinate 1,908,084 of NW_009648545.1, read as the reverse complement.
ACCAAAGCTTCCAAGAAATATTATGGCATTAAGGATGTGAAAATGCGCATTTGCCTAATTTTGCTTTTTCTTTTTTGTAAGTGAAGGGGCAAATAATTCATGGAGTTATGTTTTGTTCAGTTTTGGGTAGTAAGGGGTAGGAAAAAGAGTTTAATTCTGACAGCGGTGAATTTCACAATTGCGGCACGTTGCTGATGCTGTTTAATATTGCATGTTGCTGATGCTGTGTAGTATTAATTTTGTTTAAGCATTTTGTTTTGTTTATTTAGTCCCATTTCAGATACTGTAATGTGCAGTAATGTAGTTATCTGTATGACTTGTATACTTGTAGAAGCTTGTGCAGCCAAACACCTTTAGATAGCCATTTTAGCACTTCAGTCTTACTGAACATTTTAAAAACTCATTTATCTTTTAAAGAGAATTATTTTCTGAGAAGCAAGAACTGTTTCTACCATTCCAATTAAGTACACACAGACCACCTTTTCTCGGCTCTTGCCTTAACTTTCATCTGCAACCTGTGTTACTTTGTTCAAAGTCAATATATTGCTTTTAGCAAGTTCTGCTAATGTGGAATAATGGGTAGGAACATTTACTGACACATAGCCTGGTAGGTCCAGAGCTTTCTAGAGTTCAGTTTACCATGAATATGTGGCTTTATTGCCATCAGTATGGCCTAGTTAACATCAAAATCCTTCAAAGGATTGATCTTCAGCTCCCACCTTGTGCTGATACCCTCACTTCACTCTGAGATGTATTTCTATCCCTCTCTGTTCATAGTAATTTCATTCTATGTTGTTTCTTCTGACTGTTCTTTGTGAAACCAAGCAATGGCTCAGGTTTTTTCCAAATAACTCTGGTTCTTTTTACTTTTTGAGTTTCTTGCCCTCAGACATCTCATTTCTGTCTCTAACAGTAGCTTGTATTTTGACTCCACGTGATGTGACTTTTGAATATTCACTGCCAAATATGCTTACTAGATGCTCACTAATACCTGGAAAAGACCATGGGAGCATCCAGTGTCAGATCATTACTAGAATTTCTCTTTTGTATGTGGATTGTTACATGGATCATTAATTTCAGCTCTGTTACCTGTCAATACTGAATTTCCTGGTTTCAGAGTATTTCCTCAGTGATTGAGATTTTAGCCATTGTATGGTTTGCAATTGCCATGATTTTGGAAGAAGAGTAGGTCATAATTCTCACCAGTGCTCTCAAGTACACGCCATGTTCACTAAGAAATGTGTGGTATGATTTAGTTGTTAAGCTTTGGTGTCTACAACTATTTTAGACTTCATATGACATCCCACATGGTATTTCAGAGGGATGGAACTGCTCTCACAGGTCTTGTGTCATAACTACCAAACCTGCATGAGTGTCTTAAGGAACATCTGACAAGAATGTCCCTGGTGACACTAGTTACCTATGCCTGAGCAAACAAATCCTACCCCGAATATAATATGGAGAATCACAGGGTTGTAAGTGTGTAGTAAGCTCAACTGCTGATCATATACCTTCATTTACACAATGAAGTATTTCCAGACAGTTTTATGTAGTCCCAGACACAGGGATTTGTGCTTGCAAAGACCAGATCACATGCACAGATGACTAAAACCCAAGAGCTGATAAAGGAGGGTATGCAGTAGAGGAAGTTATTTCTGTCATGATATTTTTGGTTTTCAGGTTGCACAGACAAAGCCAAAAATTGTCTGAAGATTCCTTTGTTCTAATTTTTACAAGAAAAAATGATGAGTGGTTTTCTGTTGGTTTGACTGCCTGTACTGAATCATGGTAAGACCAAATGCTGATTAATGCTGGCAAAGGACAGACTACAGGGCAAAGGTCCAAGGATGGCAGCAGCACTGCCAGTTTATGTGGGTTTAAACTGCTATGAAAATACATCCAAGAAAAACATTCAGAGTTAAGGATGCTCAGACTTTTCAGTAAGAGACATTTTTTTCTTTTCTTTGGTTCGCTGGTTTTTAACAAGGACAGCATTCACATAAGGCAATAAGGGCATGTTTTCTATTTGGCACAAAGGTAATATAGAATGTGTATAATTTGTATATTTTGTTGACAGTTTAGTCTCTGTAGTTTCTCAGTTCTTTCAGAAACTGATGTAACACCTCCTGAATATATGAGATATATCACTTCTTGTATGATGGGGAAAAAGACTGTGAACAGAGCAGGGCTATAGAGGTGGAAGAGCAGTTGTGCATAACAATAGTATGAAATCTGTCAGGAGAACCATTAAATTATTTCCATTCATGAGAGTCATTTTGAGTATAAATAGAAAAGGAGTACTTTTACTTTATAGTATTACATATATATATGTACACTGTGAATTGCATCGGTTATACTGTGCTTGTAATAAATTTCAAGCAGTAAGCATTAAAAATGTCCAATGACACATCATTACAGGTATTATCCGTGTGCATATGCACACTATAAGCAAATTTATGAAAACTCTTCTAAACTCTCCTGTTGCATGGTGATAAGTAATACATATGTAATTTATTTATACCCATTAAACATTTGGTAAACCTTCTATTCCCATTTAACATATTTATATGTAATTTAATAAAAGCATGAACAATGCAATCCTAACAAATAGTAGTACACCAGAAAAGAATACAATAAGCAAATTTGGAAAGTCAGTATGATTCTATTATTTAATTAGACAAAAATAATGTAATGCCATTTCATTCCTTTTTTTTTTTTTTTAGTTGGTGTCATATGCTGGCAATATTTGTTATTTTGTCACATTGAAGATCTGTTAATGTTTTATAGTCTCTTAAAATGATAAATTTCTTAAATACTTTATGGTATTTTTCTTAATCTAATGGAAACTATTTTGAATTTGTAAGACAATGTGTTGATAAATTATTTCACAATGATCAAGTACTAATTACATTTTCAAAATTTAAGACATGCAAGCAGTCAGCTGCTTGTTGCAGTTATGTCAGAAATCAAGCCAACTAACGGTGACTTTCAGGCTGATATACCTAGGTTGTTATCAAATTAGATAATTTTATAATGAAGGCCCTAGTTTGTGTTCAGAGTCTGTTGCTGTGCTAGATGCTGTACAGATGACACCAGAAGAACAGCTAAACTTTATAGGTTTCCCTCCTGAGTCTATTGTGAAAGACTAGTTGGATAAGAACTTTTAGAGGGGGATTTAGGAAGTCATGTGCACTTGTCAATGAATACAGGAAACAGTAGCCTGTTGCAGGCTACAGGCTGAAACCTGGATCAAAATAAATGAAGACTTAAACCAGTCTAAACTCTTGTCTCCGATTCTGCTTCTTTGCCAAGCACAGCAAAGGTAAGGTGGAGCATTAAGTTCAGACACCCAGTAGATGCGTTCAAATCAGTAAGCTGAAGCTGCTTCCTTCTGCAGAGGCTTTTTCCACTGCCCTCCACTCACTATAGAGGCATCAGACACCTAATTTAGATACCACAGTAAATCACCACCACAACTTTTCCCTTTTAGAGGAAGGAAAGAGAGAAGGTGCAACATTCGATGCAATACTTGAGGATTATTGAAAGAATGTACACTACTTTTTTTCTGGGCAGCTTCCTTTTGACTGAATGAAAGTTTAAGCTAAAGGTTAGATTCCACATCAGTAGCAGAGCAAAGTGTGCTTTGCAACAGGCCTCTGCAGCAAGATAACAGACCCAGGGACAGTTACTTTTTTCAGGACTTTTTTAAAAAAATAATCTTTTCAACTTCTCAAAAGTGCATACCTGTACAATGTAATTGTCTCAGTCGTGCTATTTATTTTGTACAAAATAATCAAGTTCCAATGTTTTATCTGAACATAATTTTTAATATAATGGTAAGATTTAAAGCATGTTGTTTGATATAATTTGACAAATGTCTTTTGTTTTAGTTTTTAATGGCTATCTGCAAGGAAATGTGAATGCTATCACGTTTTTTCTTGTTATCTGAATCTATGAATTCCAACTCAATCATTAGGATTTTCCTCATTTTTAAAGGTATGAGTGACACTACTTGAATAGAGAAAGTTTATTGGCTTTCGCTTTTTTATTAAGCTATCGTATTCATATCTTACAAAATGCATTAAAATGGAGGTAAAAAATCCCCAAACCCCATGAAGTAGCTTGCTATTTTTGTCAAAGCAGATGACACTTTCAAGCCTCTTGAGGCTCAGAAAAGCATATTGGGAATTAAAATGAGAATAAAGAGAAGTCTTTCTAAACCAGTTCCAAATCACAGACTAAGTTAAAATAGAAAACATTTGTATCTCACCGCATACCTCTTTTTTTTCCTATGAACCAACTCATTTTTTCACTTTTAGGTGAACTTTTCAGCTCGCTTGGGAATTTGTCCTCTCATGTGGAATTTCCTGTATAATAAGCTCAAAAAACATTGCTTTCATATCCTTTCTGAAAATCACATTCTCCTTTTTGTGCATTGTTTTACATCATTCTAGTTCTTGCATGTGAATATACATATACAGGCAAGAACACAACATGTGGAATGATGGGATGTTCATTTCTCCTAGCTTCTTTGCAGTGTTTTGCCAGAGATATATTACAAGGAGCCAGAGGGTGTGACTATGAGCTTGTCCTCATACAAAGAAAAAACTGCAGTAAATTGCTCTGAATCTGAACATTACCTCTCTTTTTCTGGAAAGTGTGTTCCTACTCCTTCAAAATACTAGATTTTCAAGCTGCTTGCTATGAAGTTAAATAAATGAAGGTTTTATACTCGCTGTCCTTTTGCAGCTTTGTATGTGATGTCAGTTGCATTTAATTTTACTTTATTAGCATGACAAGATATACAGAAGTGCTGCTGAAGTGTAAAAGAGATGGACTGCTCGGATTGCTCAGATATCTCTTACAGGGAGATAACATCTCCCCACATAGAGTTTCACATAGTGTCTGAGACTTTACCTTCCATCCGTGTCTATCATAACTATCCGTTGCTGTTCCTGTGGTAGATTTCAGAAAATTAAAAGCAAACCTCCTAAGTGTATATTAGATGTGTAGCCTATAAGGAGGTTTGGTCAGAAAGATGATGCATCCAGCTCTAAAACAAACACTGAAACATTATGTTATATTGCATATAAAATGTAGAATTTCTGAGGCATAACACAGTATAGATAAATCATGAGTTGGTGTAGTGCAAAAAGATTGGTAAAAGAAGCCGGTGAAAACTGTAAATGAAAATTCTGAAATGAGATATAACCGTTACTGATTTTTATGTAGCAGTTATATCAATTTACCCAAGTATTTTTACACCCTTTTAGATATATTTAATTATTGAGTATCTAGAGGTTCATGGAAGGACATGGTAAATTGGGAAAATTTTATGACCTGTATATATACACACACCCTTTTTTTTTTAAGGGAATGGATTTTCTTCTGGCTTTAATGAAACTTCCATTTTTGCAGATATAACTGTTATAGACAATATTTGCAATTCTTATGCAGATTTTCAAGCTCAGTTCCAGACTGTGCCATTAAGCACAAATGCAAAATTGGTCCTCTCCTTGTCTGCTCTAAGACCAAAAATACAGTGATTGAAACTTATTGTTGTAAATTTTACATAATCTCTCTTAATAGATAATCTTTCTTAATAGATACAGAACATGGTAATTTAAGGTTAAATATTTTTTCCTATATGCTTTTAGTCAATCGAATTTTCAAATGTTTAATGCAAAAAGTAGAAGAGGAAGCTTTACATTTTCTTTCAGAATGCCGCTTCAGCTTTTTCCAGTTTTATTCCTTTAAAAGGAAAAAAAAAAAAAAAAAGTCCTTCTAACGTTTACAGTTGAACTTTTTTGGATCTGCTGTTTTCTTTTCCTGCATCTCAGTTAGGCGGTTTGTTCTGACTGTGACAGCTCTGTAGCACATTACTGAAATATTACAGCAATAATTCTGTACCATTATGCCTAATGTTACAGCAACATCCTGCAGTTTTGCACTCTGAATATGGGAGGAATTCAGGTTTATTTACTTTAATGACTAGATAATGAGTCTGAGCTACACAGATCAAAGTGAACTGCTAAGAGAGGGACTGTTATGAGCCAAAACTAATAACATGCTCCAGTTCAGGAAGAGGGATCTATTCACTTTAGTGCAGTGAGGGAGGGGATAAGTGTTGGGAAGAGATAAAAAGATATGCCCCACCAATGTTTAAAATAATGTAGGCCAAACATTACAGCTTTGCCTGTCCACCATTTGGCAGCCCTTTGGACTTTGCAAGAAATTACTTCCCTTCTTTATTAAAGCAGTTAGAATCTCACACTGTTCACACTAGTTTTGTGGAGTTGGATCATCATTTGGAGACTTAGATAGGCCCAAATTATCTGTCTGCATGTTGGCAGAGGTTACTCTTTGCTCATAAATGAAGAACCTCCTACTGGAACAGCCATATAGTGATATAACAGGCATAGTGAAGACTTCAGAGATTTATTCCCTCCTATTAATGGAAAAAAGACTGATATAACATAAAATGAGATATCAGGGATCTTTCAAGGTAAACGTGTCGGCATGAAAAGAAGCCAGAGAACAATCTTTCAAGGTAAACGTGTCGGCATGACACGAATATTTCACACTAAAAGGTTATTTTCCTCTTATTTTTTCACCTAGGTACTGTTAACCATATTGTCCTAGAGCCATCCATTGGTGCACGGGACCAAAAATCAATGTTCAGCTATTTGATGTTCTTCCCAGTGGAATCAAATAACATCACTGAACCAGGTGACTCTGGAGAAGTAATGGGAATGTGAAATTTGTATCATTTGTTCTCATCTTTTTCTCTGGGAATTTCCGATGGGAATGAAATGGAGGAAAATGAATACAAAACCTTGATCTTGGGTAACACCAGACTTTCCATGTGATAAGCAGCTCCATAAGTGACTGCAAACAAGGCTTGCATTAAATTTCATCTGGCATTCCATGCCACTCATGCATCCAGTAGTAGGGTGAATATTGAAAGTCATTATATTAGTTTATATTCTAAATTTACTGGAGGTGGGGGCAAAGTTACAATCAGGTCTATGTTTGTGCCTTTACAATCATATTTTTTTTTCAAGCTGCATTTTACATGGGAAATTCCCAGGCTAAACACACAAGGCCCCCACTTTTTCCTCTTTTTAACCTTTTTTTTTTTTTTGGTGTGCATTACACAATCCAGGGAATAACGGGCAGATAAGTGGCATGTACATATACAGTTCTATCAGAATCATTAAGTTCATGTAGATTAAAAAATACACAAAATAATTTGTGACTTGTAAAACATTTGTAAATATAAAGCAATCTATAGGAGCAATATGAAAGGTCTGTAGAAGGAGAAGATTATGAAAATATGGGGTTTTCATGCATACTATCTTTGTTTTTCTGCCTCCTAAAATTAATATGAAATTAAGTCTTCAGTTCAATGTAATGTCTTATAAAGAAGATTGGTTTAAACATTCCTGTGTCTACTTGGCAGTGAGCTGTAAGCAGGGTGGAGAGTAAGAATTTCCTCTTCTCCAACTTTTTGTTAAACTTCTGAATGTTTTTACCCTAATTTTTACATAAGCTAAGTAGGAAAACCCTCCTTTCCTTCTGCATTCTAATTTTACCCTCATTTATAGTGTCCAATAAGCTTTAGGTAAATTAATTATCAATATATCAAAACATAAAATGCAGTTTAATGGAAATGTCAAGAAGTGCAGGCCACTGATATTTTATATGATGTATTTGGAAATTAAAATTCTATCTCAGTCCCAATTCTCAGGATGAAAGTTGTAGTAAGAACAGGAAATGGCAGAAAATCTATTCTGCATGGGACAGATTGTCGTGGAAAAAGGAAATTGTGAAAACTTAATTTTTAGTTCTCTCTCAAGATAGCAATCTCACAGTCATTTCTGGATAAAATTAAATAAAGGGGCTCCTTAACTTTTATTTGCAGCACTGATCTGCAACTGTCTCTTTTTCCAAACAGTTTTAGGGTAGGCACGTTTATTATTTAAGGAAAATCCATGAGGAACATTTTTATAGCACCAGAATAGAAATAATACCTTTACAATAAAGATCAAAGATTGATGCAATTGTGAGTACAAGTAATAGCTGCCTTGTGTGGCTTTTATCTCCTCGAGGGAATTCTTTAGAATGGCTTTCATTTTATAAAATGTGTTTGTTTCAGTGCTATAGTATACAAGTTGGGAACTTTATTCAGTTGTTTCTTTTTTTCTGCCCAAGAAAAAAAACCACACTCATTTAAAATTGGTGTGACTGGTTTCATGAACTTTGAGTCTGCTCTGAACTTCAAAGAAATAAAAAATCACACAGAAGCCATTGGTATGTACATGTAGTTTAAAGGTATTTTTCCTGTCTAACCTGTTTTTAAACCAGCAGATGCCAGTAGCTCTGATGTTGTTCATGGAGGTTAATCCTTTTCATGTGGAACAGTCAGGGAATACATCGGTGTCACGCATTACCTGCTGGCCAGTACTGTTCAGACACTCTGCCTCTTTTCTGGAGGCATCAGATCAGAGATGAAGACAAAGCAATTTACATCAGTTCAGTACCCTGTCCAAAGGCCTGCAATGACAAAAAGACTGTCCTTGAGATGAGGAAAATGTTGGTCCATACATGATGTAAGTATGTGTTTGTGTATGTATATATGTATACATCTGTAATACTATATTTTATTTGCTATATCTGAATTCATATCTCTCTCTCTATGGATTAATATGATACATGTATTTGTACATGGTGAAAGCATGACACCTGAGGGAATGTTACAACACTATCCATTTTTCCTGAACATGACTTGACCTAAGTTCAATCAAGATACCTTGCTATGGGTTTAAAATCCATGAGAACAACATTTATATTTCATTCATCAGCAGAGGGATAACAAACATGGCAAAAAGGGTGACTGAGTTTTTAATCAGATTTCCAAAAGCAGGAATAGTCTGGAACACCACCATATTTTTTTCCTTTTTCCTTCCCCACTCTTAAGTCTTTAGTTCAGTGACACCAAAACCTAACAAAATAAAAAGCTTGCATTTTTTTCATAATTCAATATTGCCAAGAGAAAAAAAAAATAAAGGGGAGAAAAAAGTTGGATTTATATTAGTGGATAAAAAAGAAATAAATGTTGGTTTAGAAAGGCAGAACGGGGAGCAGAAGTGATGACTTTACTGATACCCAAATGATAGAGGCTGGGAAATAGAATGGTTTATTGTGACACTGATATTTTATGTTGATGATGATAGAGAAAGGAACATTCATAACAGTGATAAAAGAAAAAAGGGAAATAAGTTCTGATATAGCAACGGTTGGTACTGAGATTTAGCTACAGAAAAGTCTGGAAGTAGTAATGCTGCGCGGACATCCAGGTTTCTCCAAGCTGCCAAGTAATGCTGCTTGATACTTTGTACCACCACTCTGACGCTACTGCAAGGCTTCCAAGAAACTGCTATAAATATTTCACATTTGCGCTGTTCATTACTTTCATTACTTCAGCTCACATTTCTGTGGGATAAAAAAGGTGATAGTATATGACATTGCTCTAACTCTGATCTATACTGCCAATAGGTCTTGCATCTTTTGTTTGTTTTCTTCCCTCTATATACAAAGAAACAAAGGCTTATAGCCTCTCTTGGCAAGCCCCTTAGTTTACTTTTCTGAGCTAAAATGCATTGTTGCTGTGTAGTCATTTTCCTGAGCTTCAGTTTTCACATTAGTATTGAAATATATTTGCCCTTTGTCAAGAATAGTCTTAATATCTTAACCATCATTTTTTATTACTGAAATGGATGAAGCAGTAAACAGCACATTAATTAAAAACTCAAACTCTGTTTGATGTGAGGTGTTACACATGACAAGGAGGCCAAAGAGATAAATCAAAAAGGGTCAGAAGCAAGAAGTTCAGTCTGGAAAAGATGACTTCACACATTACAAGGAAAAAAACCCAAACAACAGAATATGAACTTCTAATGGAGAGGGAAGTATTAAGAAGGGCTTAATCCCCAAATTTACAGAAGACTGGGGGGGAAGATGCAATGTAATGAGGTGGGGGGAAAAAAAAGCAATCTAACTGCATAATACAAAAAGTAGGAAGGTAAACATTTCTCTTCACTGCAGGTAAAACTGCACCCAGCTCTGAGAATGATTTGGGATATGAGCAATAAAAACAATTAAGGCAATGGGAAGGCCAACTTATGAGGAAATATTAAAAGAGCTACATAGCTTAGTCAAATAACATCAGAAGGGGGACACGGTCACCTTCTATAAGAATTTAAAAGGTGTATACAACAGGCCGAAAGGATTTTTCCCTATAGTGCATAGGGGTGCATTACCTGAAACAGAGTCATGTGATAAAGCACAATAGTATCAAAAGAAATATTGGAATTTGTTTGTTTAAAGGCCCAAGGAAATTGTATTGCCAGGAGAAAACTACCCGGACAATGTAGTACAGCTAGAAAGAAATCTCAGAAAATAACAATGTAAATTAACAGCAAAATAGGAGAGAGTATCAGACACCAAATGGAAATAAACATATGTCAACTGCAATGTAAATTAGTACATCATGAGCATAAAGAGAACACAGGTACATCAGCATCAGACTAATGCAGACGAACAGTAAGAAATGACAAAAATAAATAAATACATAAAATTCGATCGCAGAAGCCACTGGAAGCAGACAAACAAATGCAGTCTTGCTTAGTAGCTAGTTGTCATCAGCCATAGAGTCACAGCTCCTCCTTACCCTTTTGGCAATGTGAACCTACCTACCTACCAAGAGGAGAGACCACCACTTATAAAGCAGGCTAAGTACATCTGACTACAGCTATTTTCTTCTATGTCTAGAATGTATTATTGGCAGCAGAATCTGTTTATTCTATATGTTACCCTCCCACAGGCTCTACAAGATGTTAGACCAATGGCACCAAAGGGCATTGCTGCAGGGTCATGTTTATTACACGAAAAATAACCAAATAAAAAAAAAAAAAGTCCCCAAATTAGGAATGAGATTTGCCCAAATCCTTTTTTGCTGACAGCAGATTAATTGGCTGCTAAATTAATGTAACCTCTTTCCACTCTATGTGTCACTTATAGTCAGAGTGATTTAAACACGAATATCTAATCATTTCATAGAGTCTGAACAGCAACCTCTTTCGTTACTGCACACTTAACTTCCAGTGGTGTAGAGTGATTGATACTTGTAGGGATTCATCAAGAGTGTTCTGAAAGCCCTGAGAACCAAGCTGTCGTGATGCCCTGGACTTATTAGCGCTATATCCTTTCTCAGTAGCAAACCACAATCCACACAATTTGACACTCCATATAGCTAGTGTCCAAATAAAATAAAAATGTGCCTATGATAGTTTATTTCCATTTCACACTGATTTATGATTCAGAGTCGACAACCACCTCACAACCAACTGGAAAATGACATTTCCCCAAACTATTTTTAAATGAATTTACATTTTTAGTTAAAATTACCATATTGTCTCAAGTATATTCAAGACAAGCTATTTTCTAGCTGAGTCCTGTGACATCTGACATGTCATCAATATGAGTCAGACAGTCTTGCGTGTCAGATATATCTCTCCTTTGCTTTCAATGGAGACATGCCCATTTACAGCATTTAATGATGTAGTTCAATGTGCATTAAGTTCAGCCTCTAGAACTGTCAGAACTGAAGGTCTCTGATTTGTGCAGCTACTGCTGTGAAACTGCCCTTCTAATTTCTCACTCAGAAGAAACTGGTCTGGAAGCAATAACAATGACAAAACGCAGTAAAAGTGGCTGAGCTTGTCATTTTCTATCTGTGCCAGAAATTGTGTGTGAAAAAAAATATCTCTGAATAAAAGGCCAAGAGTATTGGAAGTGTTTATCTTGAAAGAAGATACTGTGATTATAAATTATAAAGAAAAAGCTGTTCTAGAGAAAGAATATTAAGATAGTGTTCTCACTACCCCATCCCATCCTTACTAGAAGATGTCTAGAAAGATAGTACAACTAACATTAATAAAAGATTTTTTTTAGAAAAAGTGTAAAATAACAGTGGAAATAGTTAACACCGGCTTCACTGAAACATCATTGGAAAGACATATTTATGCAGTATCTTCTCTGAGTAAGGCTCAAGTCAGGTTCTGACTTTCGAGATCAAGGTGGCACAAACAAGGGCTGAAGTTATTTCTACCAGCCCTTCGGGGCATTGCAAACTGGAAATGGTTGTCAGGCATTTTCTTACACTAAACAGAACAACTGGTTGATAAAATGGCTGATGAAGTTCAGCTTTAATAAATATAAACCCCTCATTATGTAGAAAAACAATTCTAACCTTACATATACAGTAAGGAGAAAGAGTTGAAAGAGTTGCTAATATTCAGTAAGAAAGATTAGGTTTATAATAAACAGCTCCATGATAGCATTGTCTGAATGAGTAGTTGTAGTCAAATAAGCATATCAAATGTTAGGATTTCCTACAGAACTAGTAGAGGACAAACTAGAAAACATAAATCTTCACCCATCTTCAGTGTTTAGGGCAGGTCTGATCTCCCTAATTCAAGAAGGATACGGAACAAAAAAAAAAGGGTTTAGAAAAGGATGTCAAAGGTAAATCAGTGTTATGGATTGGGTTCCATACAAGAAAAGATTGCTGAACAAAGTAGGATCTTTAATTTGAAAGACAGACAGCTAAGGAGGAAAAAGATAGGGATCTATACAACCATGAGAAGGCATGTAAAAATGATTGTTGACTGTTTCTTATCCAGGAAGTTTCAGATGAAATCATCACTGTATGACAAGTTTAAAATAAAAACGGTGTCAGAATTTCACCTAACACTCCAACTCTGAAGTTTAGTGCCACAGGCTATTGTGAACACCAAGAGTTTACAGCAGTCTAAGAAGCAATTAAAGACATTTATGGTACAAATGTCCATTGCATGCAGTGAAATGCAAGGTTCTCCATCACCTATGGAAATGTGTATCAAGGAAGCATGATTGCTGCTGTCACTTTCACAGACATAATGCTAGGTTAATTGAATCTTTGACATGACCCGGTCTGAACACCTGTATCTAGTCCTAATGACAGCCACATTAACGCACAAGGTTCATCAGCTTGCCTTACAGCACTGGGCGCTGTTAAAAGACATTAGCATTTTCACATGGAACAGCACTACGTATGGGGAAAAGTCTCACAGTTGGTTTGGTTGACATCCAATGGAGATATTTAAGCACACAAACTATATTTCTTTCCACTTAAACTAACTGGAAGTGGTACTCCAGGAGCTCATGTAACATGCTGCAGCTGCTGATGGGTGTCCGGTGCATGAGACTGGGGTAGAGCCTGTCCCAGGTAACCCTCCCAAACCTGCAGGACTTAGTCCTCAGTGGCACTGTTTCAACCTACAAATGTGCCACACTGCTTGCTGATGAAGACAGTGCTGATGGATATTGGACAGCCTGGAGCCTGCAGATGCTATATCATGTTCCTATGTTTTTCAGAAGTATTTCTCATTGTCTTGACTAGGACGATAATTCTCCCACAGATACTCTAGTAGGATGTGTAGTATCCCACATCTTGAAAAATAGTGGGGAGAAGAAAGACAGCATGTTTTCAATGTATTTTGAAAGGTGTATTTTCACTTTGTTCTTTGATCTCCTTTCTTTTGTTTCCTTCTGTCCTCTTTGTTCTTCCATCTGCTCTGTACTAGTAGTACAAAAACAGGTGAGGTAGTTTGTGGTATAATCTTATAGACCCTATAGTTATGGATGATTTCAAATTTCTACAACTATTCTTTATAGAACAAGTAATAAAATTGTTTACTCTTGGGTATAAAACAACACCAAAAGACCAAACCTAAATAGAGTATCTCTCTTGTTGCTACTTTTTCTTGGATGTACTGAATCTCACAAAGCTAAGCAGAACAGCAAAACAATTGTATTAAAGAAAAAAAGAATATTCTTATATTGCTGACTGGTTCATTGTGTGCTTCAGATGTACAATTAATTATATAAAAAGACTATTCAACTTCTTCCTATACTGACAGCTTCAGATCTTTGTTTAATTGAATCAGCTTCTCTGAGCTTTGAATGCATTGTCAAAGAAAATCACAGCCACAGGGATTCAAAATACCTTTAGAGTGTTATCAACAGTAGCAAATAATATGAGCTTGGAAGAACAAAGAAATGAAAACTGACCTTTTCTCTAAAGATATCATATACATTTACAGTGTAAACTGACAAAGTATTTTTCCTTAATGTTATAGTCATTTTTTGGTGTCAGTATTAGAAACTCAATATGACTTCCACTAGCCTCTTTGGGCTGAAGGTGTAATTTCATAAAGCTTTGTAACGACAGTTAGCAGCACAGATCTGCTTGCCTATCTCTAAACATTGCCCTTTTAGAAACCTGAGTGAAAATGTTTATTTACATCATATCTTTGAGACAGACACTGGAGAATTATGAGACAACACAGATGAAAAGAGAAAGGCCTATATTTTAAACTTACAGGTGAACCCATAAATATGTGAAAGAAATTTTTCTTCCACACAGAATGCAAACTAAGTTCTAATATATTCATGTACATTTGCATTTTGGATTTGAACTAAAGAGCTTATATTGAAAAAAAAAATCTGTGAAGATTAATCTATTCACTGACAAAAATATATATTTACTTTGACTCTGTGTTAAAAAGCCTTATTAGATTTTACCTTGTATTTCTCTCTGGTTGAGATATAACAGCGAGTAACACATTGCACTTTTTAACGCAAGTGTATGAACTTCAAGGGTTCTCTTGATACAAATTATATTTACAAAAGATTAGATCATGTGGGTTGGAGGACCTCTGGGTGGCACAGGGAATTAGTACATCACTCATTTAGAGTATGTGTAGAGACGCAGTTTCAAACCTATCTCAAATCCAAAATGAAAATAAGCAAAATACTGTGGTCTCGTTCTACTCTACCACCAAGAAGTTAATTAAAAAAAAAATGTATTTCCACTCTCCACTCATAGGCTATTGCACATACAATTGCATACTTCCAACAGCAAAAATACACAGCCTGGCTACGAGCTAAAGACTCACTCGTGCTCAGTAAAGCAAATCGCTGTAGCTACTTAAGATATTACCACTGCGCTGCTGCCTGCCTCATGCATCTGCTGGAGGTTAAACCCTCATAGCAGAGCTGGCAAAAGGGAGTCTGTGAGCATGTTTCATCTGCTTCATTCTGGCATACCAGCACAAACTACCATTGCCGGCAGCTTAAGTGATTACACTAGACTGTGACTGGAGTGCTTCAAGTATGCTTTTCTTCTCCTCTCCTGCATGGGTCATAAGTTACTGTCTTAAACCACCATAGCGAGATTCACCACAGTGTGTCTGTATGCTAGAGTTGGATGTATTTTCTCAAAGTATTTTTATGATAGAGAATACCATGCCATAAAAATCAAACCAGTCTGCAGACATTAATTTTGACAAAGATATTATGGGAAGCTAGTAAGTTATCAGTCAGACCTACTTTATTTTCTTCTAGTTCACTTCCACTGTGTTTTAAGAGACTGGTCTCCCAATATCAACATTGAGGGCTTTCAGTCAGCTGGACTGGGGCTCCAGTTGGGAAAACCTGATGCTCTGTTTTCCTTGAAGAATTTTGCAGTAATTAGGAAAAGCAAAATGCAAAAAATCCCCATAAACCAAAATTACCTTTCTCTGAACATCTCTAGCAAGCCTGAACCATAAAATTAACTAGACTCAATAAAGAGCAATGTACTTTAAAAGCTGTCTCACTGTAGAGCAGTTAACATCAACACCTCAAGTCTCCTGCATAGCTTTTCTTGAATTTCTGTATGCAGGTCCCAGAAATGAAATCTTTTCTCTTTCCCGGGAAAAAACAAAACAAAACAAAACAAACACAAATATCCTGGTTATTAATCAACTTGAGTTTTGCTCCACTAAGATAAAAAGTTTCTACAGTGGATTTCTTCTATAGATACTACTCTATTCCTAAAAGGGAAAGAGAAAGGGGAAAGGGAAGGGGAAGGCAAAAGGAAGAAAAGAAAAAAGAAATTTTAGGTCTGTCAGTCTGACTGTGCCTTCTGATCCCAACTGAGTGGCTGCAAAATTAATCTGGGGTTCAGATTATCTCTCTCTTCCAAGTTAGAGATAGTAAAGAGCAATATCCTAAAATTCAGTACTTTGCAAGCAGGAAAGAACTATATTCTGCACACACACACACAAAAGCTGTTCAGCAAGGAAGACACGTGATCCAGCGGTCTAATCCCTGCAATTGCTAAAACTCCACACAGGAGAGAGGAGTTATTTACAATTCAGAAATTATTCTCAAATCATGTAGGCCCTTGCTATACAGTTATGTCCAACCTTGTACGTCTGGTCTATATGGCTGAAGTAAGTGATGTAAAAGATTATAAATTTCCGATGATCTAAAATATAGATCCTGCCTCCCAGTTAGCTTCAGCCTAAGGAGTGACCTTTCTTATAACCCTCAGAATATCCCACTTCCACCTGGCTACATGAGAAACAGTGATTTTAGTTCTCATGGCCACAGCTTATCCTTTGTGAAGGTACTCCAAGGTTTAATGAGTTGTTTTCAATGCAATTTGTGAGTAAGCACTAAACAGTGTAGCTTATAGCATCCCAAACATTGTAAGGAAGTGTGTAATCAAGCTATTAAATAAAACTGCAGTTTTATTTTTGAAAGCATATTGTTAAAATGACTGTTGGTACAAAATATTCTTTAAGCACTAATATTTTAAACTTCAAATGTTTCCAGTTCTTTTTGTTTAATGAAGCATATTTATGCTTTCTGCCATTTTAAGGCAAGATTGCTAGGCAATATCATAGAGCAAATTTATTTAGTCTAGAAACTCTGATACATTGAAGTTTTGTTAATAGCTGTGTTTTTATCTCCCAAAAGACAGTTGGAAAGGTAATTATAACATGCAAATTAGTTTCAATTGGGATGCAAATTAAAAATTATATACTGATGTCAATATCTAGTATTGCAACCTCTACTTAGTATTTCTTCAGGTACACTGAATTCTGACAGAGACTATACTCTCTGATTTATGTGATTTCGGCTATTTTCTCCACAGTATAGCTTTTATGTTCCACCTTTCGATTCTATGTAGTTTTCCCTCTTCAGACCCTCAGTTTCAAAATTTTCTTAGTTCACATATTGAAGATGTTTTCATTAAGAAGGAATCTCTCAGTCTTGGGCTGTTCTTTAAGCCTTTGTCTTTGATGAAATGGTTGTTGCAGCCTTTATAGTCTCTCTAATTAATGTAAAAACCCCAAATCAAAACACACGTCAGTCAGATTAAAACATTTGCAGTACATTTTAATTATAGTCTTTGTAGGGCTTTTCTTTATGACTATTTTCAATCCTCCTTTTATAAAAGATTAGGACACAAGGACACAAGACAGCCAGAGAAAGTAAAGGACACCTGACCCAATAAGCCATTCCCTTTAAGTTTATCTCATACCCATTTTCTTGCTAAGTAACTATATCCTTTGATTCCCTCCCTGCTCAGACATGCAGAGTTCTCTCTTAAACTCATTTTAGCTATTTGCTTTGATGGCTTTACTTGGCAACTGTACTAAGTGAAATTCTCTGCTTGAACTCTTTGTGTGCTATATCTCTCTGCATTTAAATTTTTGTCTTTAAAATCTGAATCATTCATACTGTGAACATTTTGTCCTACCTGTGCTGTCATTCCCATCTTGTAATTCTAGATGTCATTTAGGTGATCTCAAGAGTTTCCCATTTGTCGTCTTTATTATTTTTTTTTAATTATTAAAATAGCAAGAAAATCTCATTTCATTCCAATTGCTTATAACAGGCACTCTAATCTGAGGAAAACCTCTTAACCTAAAACATGATAGAAAAACTTCATTAATACTGTTTACTGAAGAAAATAATTATATTTCAGCTTGGTTTTGGAATCAAATGCTTTATTTTGGCTTCTAAGCTCATAGAATCTTGTATCTAGACAGATATTCTACAGCTGTTTAGCCTCAAATACTTGTCAGTCTATTATTTTCAGTCTCTGATGTTTTGGGCCTCATCTGCCTATACAGTTAAGCAGTTGTTGAATTGAGAAGAAGATCAGGATTAAAAAAAAAAAAAAAGCAACCAAAAACCACCACAAAACATAGGCACACTTTGAAAAAGTTTTTACAGGCTAACAAATGGAGTTCAAAATAAATTTGGGTTCTGAGCTCTCAGATTTTGTAGTGTCGTGGTTTAGGCTGAACTGGTCACTGGGTGAGTGACAGATAATTCCTCCTGCCTCTCCAGAGAGAGAGGCAGAGAAGGAAAGAAGAGACTCATAAGTTTAGAAGGAACGACTTTAATGAAATATTGATAATGAAATAAAAAGAAAATAATGAAATATATACAAAACCATATCAAGCTCCCAGGATGACAATCACATCACTGGCAGTCACTGGGAAAGTCCCAGACTGGACTCAGTGACAGGCGGGAACTGGATTCCAGATCTGGATTCAGGAATGCACGGATCTAGATCAAAGGCATATGAACGGATGGAGTCCTCCTTGGATGTCAGCCATTGAAGAAAGAGAGCCTGACCTTTTGATCCCTCAGCCTTTACATTGAGCATGAGGCACATGGGATGGAATACCCTGTTGGTCAGTTTTGGGTCACCTGTCCTGTCCGCTCCTCCCCGCAGGTGTGACCCCACTATGCTTTTCCACTTCCAACCCTTCAATGGGGCACATAACAAAGTTAGCTGCCCTAACTTATTAGCTGTTACAGCAATAAGTATAAGCAAAAGCTTCTCCACATACCATTCCTTGGCATCAACTATAAACACAGGTCTTATCACTCTGAGCGCAAACAGTGTCTCCACAATATGCTGTTAATTTCAGTAGTTAGAAGAGGCCCAGCTAAAAAGTAGAGTTACTGAACGTAACTGGTCCTGTTTTACCTCAAACCAGGATGTGTAGTCTTCAAATTATTTTAGCATCTGGCAGTTTTCCCTCAGTTATGCAATGTAGGTGTAGCTAGTGCTTAAGCCTAAAAGGCAGTGCCAGTGTGACAACGAAAGGGAGTTCTGCAGCATAGCCTCCAGTCTCCAAGCTGCAGTTGCCTGGACCGGGGATCCCTTACAAGTACATCCCCTGCCTGCGTGCCTGGGCTTGCTTCCAGGGGAGAGAAAAGCGAAGGTCTCATCATCCCAACGCAGCACCATGCTGCAGCTGCAAGGAGCACTGAGGGATTCGTTCCTGTGGGTGTGCACAGAGACCCAAAGAGCATCTCTTCTTTATCCAGTAAGTTATAAGGACACAGCTCAGCGCTCATTAAGAGAGGTCAGACATATGGGAAGGACAGACATAGAGTTTTTAGATGGAAAAACAAATTTCTGCTCATCTCAGCAAAACTGTTGCAGAGGCAGATGTTTGCAGGATATTCGCCGACTTTTTGGGGAGGTTTTTGTTATGGTCCTGGTTTCCAGGACAGTACCAATGTTTTATCCAAGGCATTTTTGAAATAAAATGGGCACGTTGCAAGACAGCAAGGGAAGGAATTGAACTGTTTTCTCTCATGCTTTAGCAGAATATTGCAGTAACTAGGATACTACGTGAAAAAGGACCAGTTGTGTTTTCAGAGGCAGAAATTACTTCTACTGTGTTTACCTAAGGAAAGCTTGTCCTACTACCTGCCTTCAGTTCAGGATTTCTGGCCTAAGGATCCCAAGTGGGTTTCTTAACAGCTCCAGGGAGCACTCAAGGGGTTGGATTATTAGATTGATCACATCACTGTTGTTTCCCTGTAGGTCACTACTTCTCAACAACCTACTGCGCCTAAGCTTAAGCATCTGAGGTTTGCAAGCTACAGAATAGTCATTCTAGGTGTCCTACATATTCAGTGGAGAGAAATAAGCAGCCTCTGTGGAAGAAATTTTCAAACACATGACTTTACACCATTCACCCTGCAGGTGCCTATAGCTACAACTAAGCTCCAGAACCTCTGAATTCCTGCATCCATGCGCCTTGTTCACATTTACCTCTATAACCAGGAAAAGCACATACACATTATCTTCCTTGTAACACCTTCCCTACTTTTGCTTTCATGGAAAGAAAATATGAATGTGCAAAAGCAGCAGGTCTGTGTATGGAATGCTGGACCATTCCCATACATTGAATTACATGGCTCGGGAATGTTGAAAAATGTGTTTGTGGTGGGTTGGCCCTGGCCAGCAGCCAAGCACCCACACAGCCGCTCGCTCACTCCCTCCCACAGAGGGACGGGGAAGAAAATAGGAATAACAAGAGCAAGAAAACTTGTGGGTCAAAACAAAGACAGGGAAATCACTCATCAGTTTGGTTGCAGACAAGACAGGCACAACTTGGGGAATTTAACTTAATTTAAAAAAAATCATTACTGACTTGAGTATTGGGAAACAAAGAAGAAAAACATTTAAACACTTAGGGGAAACACCTTTGCTTGTCCTTTCCAATCCAATGCAGTGTTGTGTGCATTCAGCTTACCTACAGGAACTACTGTCTAGATCACCGGGCTTTTAGGTGTTGTGCTTGGGAATGAGTAAATGCTGCAGTCCCTAATTCTTGCAGCCCAAGAGGTAAGTTGGATCTGTCCCTCAGAGGTTCAGTAGTGGGCTGTGGCATACCACTGGTTTACAGTATCAAATGAAAAATTATACTCTAAAAGCAAAATTTTGAAACCAGTTACAGTGACCTTCCACTGGACATATTAGGCTGAAATATTTCCATCAGTTTGACTTTTGGTATTTGCTTTCTCCTATAATCATTATTTTAATCTGCTTCTGTTTTGTGGCTTTGGATCATTTTTAAGTGTTCTATGTATTACTTAAATAGTAACCTTTGCATTGTTATTCTACCACATTGACCTCAAATACAATTTCCCCCCATTTGAATTGACAGTAAGTAGAAAAATATGCAAATATCCTGTAATCTTTTTACTCAGTACTGCTGTCTGGTTTGCCCTATTTCATTGTTTTCAATTTTTAATTGTTTTGGTTTGTTCTTATTATCAACATCCTGATCACCAAACATGATTTTAAACAATATTTCTATGGGATGTTTAATATTCCTTAAAATGAGAGTTTTTCTTATTAATTCAGAATATTTAGTGGCTAACAGAGGTGTTTTATCTTCATAGCTCCTGGCACAAAAGAAATAATACATTGAGCAGTGCAGAAAGCATGGATAGTTTTACTCCATCACCCATGCTTGTTTGATTATTTTTTTTCCCAAACCAAATCTATTGGTCTAATAAAAGTAGCTTGCAATTCTTCTCTGTAATGGAATCAAAGTGCGGTACTCAATGATACAGACAGAGAATCATGGCAAAGTATTTGATTGTCATAAGAGACCACATAATTACACGTTAGTGCTTTCCCAAAACCAGGCATTAAGCTGGTGAGGGGAAAGATTAATCCTGTTAAAACCCACTTTCATCATTCAATAATCTCTGTACTGCTGGGAGCAAAGGAAGGCATAGGCAGAGCCAGTTCCTATGTTTGGGAAGGAGCTGTTCACCGCAGTGGCTTGGGGAATATGGACAGTCTGCGGAGCACAAT
The DNA here is from genome assembly GCF_000708025.1 of Charadrius vociferus. Classification (NCBI taxonomy): domain Eukaryota; kingdom Metazoa; phylum Chordata; class Aves; order Charadriiformes; family Charadriidae; genus Charadrius; species Charadrius vociferus. The sequence goes on along the minus strand of NW_009648545.1, from coordinate 1,886,504 downwards.
GGTCTCTCCGTCTCTCCTCCCAAGTGTCTGCCCATGTTCATGAAGAGTATTCTTCATGATCATGACTGACGGGAGAGCTTTGCCTCTTAATTTTTTCTTACTGCCTGGCTGCCATCTCTAGCAAGGAAATATCTCCTTTTCACCATGTTTCTGACATAGTTAACGCACTTTGCTGAGGTCTGGGCCAGGCAGGCAGAAAGCAAATCATCGGGTTTAGTCAGCAGCCACCAAACTGTAGTAAAAGATTCATTCACCTTTGAAAGAACTTGAAGCAGCTCCACCAAGGCAATCAAATATTGAAACATTTTACCCAGCTCCTTTAGCACTTAGTTCAAAGCCTGGTTTCAAAAATAAATAGTTAAACACACCATGGGATCTAAGGAAAACCCTGGATGGTTGTGCTTGTCAGTCCTGAGTTCACCTACAGGTTCTAAATGCCCTGACCTGCCTTTAACCATCACTGTCACGGTGAGCTAAGATATGGAGCATCTGTGTAACCTTGGATGACACCTCTCAGAAAACAGCTAAATTGTGGAAAAACACTGTGAGAAGCTCATCTGGGACCTCTGCCCATGCACCCTCTGCTCTTTGGCTTGGGCATTACATTTAAGGTCTGGTCCTGAGTCTGCCACATATTGTAGGTTAGCGATTACTGTCACTAAACCTGTTCCACTCCTCTTGCTTGGGCACTGTGGGACTGTACCCCTTGTCACTGAGGGCATTGCCTTGCTGTCCTTGCTGGCTCCCAGCTTGCTTCCATCATAGAGCAGCCTGCTCGTGCTGCTGCCTTCGCTTGCACCCAAGGTGATTTCAGTAATGCACATCCCTGCAACAAACTGGTTGTGTTTCCTTCCCTGTTGTTTCACTGTCCCTTTTCGTTAGAAAAAACATTAAATGAAAACTTTATTTTTTTGTTCATATTGAGGGGTTTTGTTGTTTTTATTATTTAAAGAAATCCCAAAGAATTGGGCTCTTGGCGCTTTCAATGGTATTTAAGTGCCAGGCAGATGTGGGACTCCAACCAAGTACATTGCTTCCCATTTCTTTTTTTTATCCAACCCCTACTGTGCTGTGCAGTTGAGCTGGAGGGCCCAGATGCCACTGCTGCTCTAAATACCTCTGTAAAATGCAAGTCTGAGGGAAATGCTACAGCTGTGCCACCTCCTCTCATTGTTTCAGGGACATTGCTTTCCCCAGGACCAGTGGCTTTTGGATTGCATCCTGCTGCTCTGTGCACCACTTGTTACTGTTCATGGGGTAGGCAGCACTGAAAAGAAAACTGTAATTTAGAGGTTTATTGCTATGTGATTTTTAACTTCCCCCCTCAATTATTTTGGCCCCCTTCTCTTTGCTTCTTTTTGTTTGTAAAATGTTTCACACTTTAAAAAACAAGTGTCTTCTTTCTTGCATAAACCAAAAGGAGAAATATGTCTGCGCTTGTGAAAACAATAACGGCCCTGAAAATCTTAAGCTTGATTCAAATTACCATATATATCTCACCTATAGTATTTTCACACACCTCAGTACAAGAACCATGTTACTGCTTCTATAAAAATAGAAATCGTAGTACCTCAGACTATTTTGTTTGTAATTTCTCCCATTCAGTAATTTACCTATATTCCAACACATAAATGCTTATTTTCAGCATTTCTAAATAAAAAAATCAACAACAAAGGCACCGTCAATTTTATTGGAGTTGCAGGGATCAGCAGTGCAATTCGCAAGTTGGTCTTATTATTTGCATGATAGATTTGAACAACTAGGAAAGTTCACAGTTAATCTGATAAAGGAAAATACAATTAATTTTATTTGTAAAGCTATTTATAAATCACCTATTCAGGGAACATAAATAATGCCATGTAATTTAGAGGACAAATTATATAGTATAAATAATGAATATTCTCAATGATCAGCTTATGAACGAATCATAAGTTAAAATTTATTGACACAAGCTATTTACTGAAGGACTGTAAATAGAAAAATATATTTGTAAAATTCATAACCTGTACCCGGATAATTTGCAACGTGAAGAAATTTAAATTGTACAGATTCCATTAGTATGAACATATGAATAGCTAGTATACAAGGCCATTCAGCTGACTGACTCTACCTGTGGAAAATAGACTCTTTTTCTCCCCCTCCTTTCCGTAGTTTCTTGCAAATCATGAAAGAAATAGTAAGACTTCTCTGAGCTATCTCAGGTAATCGATGCATCTTGGCTACCTCAAATCAGTTCAGTCTTGTTAGTGCCCTGAATCTCGTCAGTTACCTCAAACAGCTGCCTTTGTTAACACCCAAACACATGGCATTGCCAGAAAACTGTGTCCCAAGAAACTAGATTCCATATGTTTTGAATTTATTGTGTAAACCGAAAATGAATCAGTACTGTTTTCAATGTTTACACCACCATGTAATACTCGTTTGTGAGTGTTTAAGGGTTGATGAACAAAGCAGAGTCTGTATTGTATAGGTGATAGATGAATACCAGACAAAAGAAAGTCCCAGCATCTTACAATTTATAGTCTGCGTAACTTAATTAAAAGCATCTGTAATTGTAGTTTGCATAATGCCAGTGAGGGTCAATGTCATGTAAAACAAATTGTCTGAAGTTTCACATTTTTTCTCATGTTTATTTTTAAAAGTCTACCTACTTTGTGTCTGTAACATTTCCATCGCAGACTTTTTTTTCAGAAATACTTTAAGAAATGCAAGACAAGCCTTGTTCCAGGCAACACCATATTTCTTATTCATGGGGCTGGCCAAGAAAAAAGTGTGAAGTTGAGCTGCACAACAGGCTTTTGGTTTGCAAAGTTCACATAAATATTTTCTCAAAACAAGTTGTTACAGCTGAGAGGGTACACTCCAAGTCACTTTGAAATCCAGCAAATATTTACAAAAACTGCATGACACATAGCTATTAAGCAAATATTTACATAACCCTCCTGACACAATACTCTAAGTTCTGTGTAACTCGGCTTTCAACTTCCTGCAGTGTAGGAAGATAATTCAAGACTATGCTATGAAGAAGCCTTTTGTTTCTTTCATTTGGTCTATCCAAAGCCATAATGAAAATCTCCCAATGAAATCTCTTCTCAAGAGCATTATTGACTGAAAAAAAAAGATCTGGATGACATCAGCTAAATGTTTCGTTATGGAGATGGATCACCAACACTATCCCAATCTGAATGTGTGCTGCATCGCACATTTTGAGGATGGATGATCGTGCCTTTTTTTATTCATTTGTTTTCAGACCAATAAAATGGACTGAAGTATTAAAACCAAGGTGATTTTTAGATCACAGGTGTAATTCCTTATGCAGTGTACAGGCTTTCATCTCCAGAATGAAATGACTACACTGAACTGCTTTGTCTGGCCTCCCTCTCCAGACTGAGGTTTGGCAAGTTCAAGACTGTTACAGTAAGTGGAGTTTATCTTTTACCTTTCAACACAAATTGTATTTTCTTACGGTGAAGAAATGTTTTCTTATCAAGCACAAAGCTGTGTTTCCAGCCAAAAGAGAAAAAATTAAGAAAAAAATTGCTTGTGTCTTATGGGAAAAACAGGCAAAGTGACTGCGATTAAGAACGATTTCTTCTTTCCTGCCTTTTTTGAACTGGTAAAAAGCTGAAATATGAACACTACAGTTAAGATTGAATATGAACTCACTTGAAGACAACCTCGTCAGATATAACAAGAAATAGCCTTGATGGCATCAGCATCCTCCAGAGAGATCACTTGACCTGCTCCAGTCGTGAATTTTGAATCCAATTTAGGTATATATCAGAAAGACCTATCTCAAGCTGTGGCTGTAGTATATTATTTTCTGAAATTCCAATATACTGATAAAATAGAAGTGATAAGAAAAGTAAACAATGGCTTTTAATATACAGTTTTTCTTAGGCCGTTGTCAAAGCTTGCCAGTTTAATAGTGCAGATAGAGTAACTACAGTACACTGGTGTGCATCGAGGTGATTGCTTTTTATCCTGCAAAACTAAAAGGCCTTTTAGCAATAGGTTTTTAAAGGTAGAAAAGAACAGTAGGTCTTTCATTCAAAATCCTTTCCCATACAGAGATTTAATCTGATGGCAATGTGGAAATTAAACATAAGAGGATACATTTTGGAGTTTGATGTCATAGATGCGTCTAATACCTCTGACTCTCAGAACAATATCAAGCTGTTGAAAAGTGTGACAGGTAGTTAATCCCACTTGATGAATACAGCATCATTTGCTTCTCAAATGTCAAACATATAGATACAATGTCAGTTAAGATAAATTCTGTCTCCCTTTGTGCACCTAAAATCCAGTTTACCCCAGACTTTAACCTAGAAATATTTCCTTCCCCCCTACCACCTCCCCCCTTTTGATTTTCAGGAGACAATCTGCTGTGATTGTTTGGTGGATGCCATTGACACAATCAACTTTTCTTTAAGTTACTGATAGTGTCTTCCTCAAATGAGTTCTTCACTTATCCTCTCCTGTTACTTAAAAACTCCAAATAATAAATGTTTAATAAGATTATATTCTGATTTAACTGTTGTCTATTCAGAAGATATGATTAGAACTTTTATGAAAAAGCTGGTTTCCCTTAGGGAAAATGAAGTTTAAGTGCCCTAAAATAATTCAAAGAACAAGGTCAATGTAACCAAATAAATAAGTTTTAAAGAAGAAAAAAAAAAAAAGGAAATACATTCCAAAGAACATCAAATTTCCTTTTTTTCAGAATTTCAAAAATAAAACTATCTGGGTTTTTTGTTTGGGTTTTTTTTTTTTTAGAATGACTTTTCATCTGTTTTTATTCATCCTACATATAAAACTCTCTAAATTCTGTGTGGTATGAGATTTTCATTATTTTACTCACTCCAAATATGTCTTTCTAGAGAAAGACATGTACTTTCATATATTACCTTTTAGGCCAAAACCATATTTTTTTTACTAATTCCATGCTTGTGTGAAGTTCAGAAATATGGATGTTCCTTCTCTCTCTGCCTTCTTGACACCATTTTCCTTACAAAATGTGTTTGATTATATATCAAAAGGTCTCTCAAAAGTCACATTTTCAAAGTGACAATTCTATATGTCTAAGTACAAAATTGCATTCATCAAATCTAAAAGCCAATATTTAATTTAGCCTTCTGTTTTTAAAGCTGAAATCTGGCCTAGCTTTTAGTCAATAGCAAAACTATTTGGTTCCAGTGGCTCTTCCCTGGGAAGAACAAGAAATGTTAAAACATCATTAACATTAACCCATATGCTTATGGATAAAAATTCAAAACCACTGGACTTTATTCCTTTTATAGCAAGACTTTCCAGAAGGCTGGAAAAGAGAAAATACGGGATCATAATCATACATACCAATGTACAAGTAAACATGCAAGTGTTTGTGTCTCATGTTTCTTTTTAAGGCTTGGACCTTGAGATACGCCCAGTTAGTATGGAGTACCAGTAGCAGGAGTTGAAGTTCAAGATAAGCTATCAGAATCTGGCTGCTCTTCTTTAAAAGAGTTGGAAGGTAACAAAAGAACCATGAATTTGCAAAACAGTCAGCCTGACCTTAATTTCTTTGAAAACAAAGCAAAGGAAAACAAATCCCATCCCCTAAAAATCTTGACTGGGTAATTAATTTGTAAACAACTAGAGTATAACAAGAAGAGGAATAAAAGACAACATACGTTTGTGAAGAACAAAACACTTCAAACCACCCTATTTTATTTTATTTTTTTTTTAATCCCAGGTTAAGAGACCTTTTGGAGTGAATGAATAATAGATGTGATATTTTTTGCCTCTGCAGAGTTTTCACACTCTTTTTCTGAGAGTATTATAAACAAGGAAATGTGATTTAGATAACATTTTTATAATGTAGACACAGAAGCAGTTGTAAAATTATATTCAGACAATATGGACATGTAGTTATCAGTATATGTTCTGTGTAGTCATAGAATTCAAAGTCATTTACTTATCAGTATTGTATGATCAACAGTATTTCATGTCTCAGTCATGCTCTGAAGGTAGTGGAACTTGTCACTGTCTTCATTAAAATTTGTAATAGATATGGTACTTGCTAGGTTTGCTATTGATACCAAGGTGAGTGGGCTGCCAAGCAACCCAGAGGAAAAGAATAGATTAATACATGACCATGAGAATTTGCAAAAATTAGCTAAAAAGATTGTTATTCAGGAAGGACCAAGTAGTAAAACTAAAGAGCTGCAGGAGTACAGAGTGGTGAATACAGAGTGGTCTATGCAGCAGGTCTCCAGAGGAGGATTTGTCCATTACAGCCGACCATAGACTGGATGGGAACTAGCAATGACATAGAGTGGTGGAAGTGTCAGCCTTGAGCACATTAACATGAGTATCCTTTGTAAAATTTGTGAAATAATTTTTTGCCTCTGATTTTAGCGGCTCTGATTTTAGTAGCAGTATGAGCTTTTTAGCACAATGCATTTCAGGAAGAATATAATGATTAGAAGTCTAGAAAATTACTTGTAAAGAAAGAGTGAAAGAAATGGGATTATTTGCTTGGGAAGGTTATATGAAAAAGCTGCTCAGACATGTGAAGATGAAGGGGATAAATTATTTGCCAGGTCTACTGTGTATAGGATAATAAGATATAGTCTTACAGCAAAAGAAAGATTCCAGCTGCAGACAAGGGGAACAAAAAAAAAAAAAAAAAAAAAGGATAAAAATAAAATAACTGATTACAGAGATAAAAAACTTAGGAGTAATGCAGAATATCCATTACACAGCTTAGCCAAATATCCCTCTGGAATAACATAGCTATAGCTGACCCTGCCTTGAGGCACAGAAATAGTCTATATGGCACAACTCCTCTCTTACCCAGTATACTCTAAATCCTACTGTGGATGGATGCTTAAAAAAAGCATCCTCCTGTCTTTCTTATCAGACATCCCTGATCTCCACAGGGACAGGTTTCTCTAGTCTCTTTCTACGCGCTCTATCTTTCAGTAAATCATCTAAATAATGTTCACCTGTCATCAAACATTGGTTCTGTTTCTTTTGAAAACAGATATCATAGCAAAACACATCCCAAGTTTACCTTGCCATTTCAATCCATGACTCGTGGGTTAAAATATTCACCATCACAAGATACCGTTGCTAGCAATGTTCGTTTTGGATGCCTGACAAATTTGGTGGCCTTCTATGAAGGGTTTACAGTGGCAGTGGACAAGGGAAGAGCAACTGATGTCATCTACCTGCACTTGTGCAAAGCATTTGACACCGTCCCACACGATATCCTGGTCTCTAAATTGAAGAGACATGAATTCAACAAGTGGACCACTCGGTGGATAAAGAACTGGCTGGACAGTTGCACTCAAAGAGTTGCGGTCAACGGCTTGATGTCCAAGTGGAAAGCAGTGACGAATGGTGTTCCTCAGGGGTCGTACTGGGACCTGTATTATTCAACATCTTTGTCGCGGACACGAACAGTGGGGTCGAGTTCACCCTCAGCAAGTTTGCCAATGATACCAAGCTGTTTGGTGAGGTGGGCACGCTGGAGGGGAGAGATGCCGTCCAGAGGCACCTGGACAGGCTGGAGAGGTGGGCCCAAGCCAACCTGATGCAGTTCAACAAGGCCAAGTGCAAGGTCCTACATCTGGGTCGGGGCAATCCCAAGCACAAATACAGGCTCGGCGGGTAATGGCTGGAGAGCAGTCCTGAGGAGAAGGACCTG
>NW_009648545.1:1753895-1878302 GCF_000708025.1 Charadrius vociferus | reverse complement strand
GGGAGTTGTCCCTGCCCATGGCAGGGGGGTTGGAACTCGATGATCTTTAAGGTCCTTTCCAACCTAAACTATTCTATGATTCTATGATCTTTTTTTGCTTTTTTTTTTTTTTTTCCCATGGAAACACTCAAAATAAACACTCGCTGCCATTCATCTTTTCCAAGCACTCCCTAAGTTATTATACCTATTATTATGAATGCGTCTCTTAAGTCCACACTCACTCATTTGATTTCCCACTAATTCCCTCGTGTTCTAAAAACATCAGAAATAGGTTATCAGCTGATGTGAAATTATGACAACCTTTTTAGACACCTGCTTTATGGTCAAGTACATATATTATGAGTGGATCTGCAAAGTAGCATTGTGCTGCTGTTTTTTGGCAAAACTAAAAGATTATGATTTCTTGTGCTTATGCTGAAATCAGTAGACTTAGTAGAGGTCTCCCTGATTGCCAATTGAGGACAAAATTTGGTTATGTTGTTTGCTACATAGCAAGGGTGTTTCTAAAAGGGCTGAAGGCGTCTGCGGGGATATCTACCTGAGGAGATGCTGAAAATGCATTGGAGTTTGTCCCAGCTCTCATCTACCTGGCACAGAGTGAACAGTGGTGGGGGGCCCTTAAGATCACCCTTTTATTTTAGCTCAGATATTTCATCAGGTTAGCGAACCGACCACTTTTTCCAGTCAGTTTTTCCTTTTAGCAGACAAGAATAGCTCTTGCAAATGCATCACGATTCCCACAAGGTGATGCTTCCTTATTGTACTGGCAACAGGATTTTGATCAAAATATTCTAAACTTTAAGGATATTTTGGATCTATTAATGATGTTAATAGGCTGCTTTCCCCCTTTAGTTTCAATCTCGTTTTACTTCCCTTTCTTGGTGAATTTTTAACTGTTAGTAATGAATAGTATAAGATGACTTTTTATCTGTTTTCTTCCTTTTGACAGTGCCATCCACCTCTGGAAAAACAAGTGACTAACGCAAACAAGGCAAGTTTTTCTGCCATACCCTAAATAAGTATTTTTGGGCCCATCATACTATTTGCAGTATCCTAATTGTCTGTCTTCTAATTTGCACTATGTTAATTACTGAGATATTACACTACAATGCTCTAACACAGCTATTTGAAATAGCTGAATAGTTTTACTTGTAGCAATTAGAAGCAGAAGCAAATAACAATTTTCATTGTAAGATATTAGGCAATTATTTTTTTTCTCAACATCACATTTTCAGTCATTCTATGATTACATATTTTACTGTAAAATTCTAACCTTCATTCCATCTTAGCTAAAAATAAATAAATTAAAGCATAGGCATACTGTCACTGCACTACAAAAAAAAATATGTTATGCTGTTTGGCCTAGAAATATAAGCAAAAATCTAAATGTACTATTAGCCTTTAAAACACTTTTTTTCAAATGTCATTCTTTGAGGATGAAAACATGTTTGCTTTGTAAAGCTCTTAACATTTCAAGCTGAAAGGCTTGAACAAGCTTTGAACTCTGGAGTTTGTGATGCCTATAAATTAAAGGGAAAAATAACATTAAATGGTACTGTAGCTTGTGAGGCTGCCTTCTTTAAGTCTCTGAGCATCTCAAAGTCCTCAAATGTACAATTTTTCTTGGAGCAGCCTGTGAGCTAAAAAACATACGTATCCTATGGAATGTTGTTGCTTTATTTGGAAATATCCTTATAGGAGGCATAAAATGAAAGTGAATTCTCTGTGATGTAGCAGTAAACAGCTGGCTATCTGAACAATTTGCTATCCGTAGATACCAAAACATGCCAGTGGAAACAGAGTGCAGTGCTGACTCAAAACACCTTTGTCCCTGACCTCCGTGTCTGTCACCTTTGACTAGGGCCTTCCAGCTCTTTGAGATGCTGGGAGCTATGGCCAAGATTTAGCTGTTTGTAATAAAAAAAAATGTGTGCTTGATTTTCTGCCCTTTGAAAAGTCCATTTCTTTTTGGTCTTGCTATTTAGCCCTCTCACCCCAGATCGTCTTCTCTCTCTAACTCTGCCCTTTTTCCCAGGGCTGAGAACATTTTTTTTTTCCTTTAATTGACACAAAATGAAGATAATAAAATTACTTCTAATTAATCATATATACATGTGACTTCTCAGCAAAGCTGAAAGGAGGCCTATGAGCACAGTTTCTAAGAGAACGATTGCAATGGAGATTTCTGGATTATAAAATTGTTTACTACTGAGAAAACAAGAGACAAGAAAGGGCTATTTTCCTTAGAGAATATTTTCCAAGCAAGGGGCTGCTTTACAGGCATAGCACAGGTAGTTCATAAGTTTGTGTGGATTTTCCTATCAGATCTTCCAACAACAAAAAAAAAAACCCGAAAGACTGTCTTTTTTCTTATGTGTCCTTCCATCACAAGGCAAAGTAATAAAATACTAATAATGGCTCACAGAGGCTGTAAAGAGACCCTAAATCCTTTAAACAAATGGTTACAGTCTAATTGTCTCATCTGCTCATTGGTATTATAGCCCTCCATCAACAGTGGGCTGTTGAACTTGTAGACTCTCCAAGTCGCAGATAGGCTTTAAAGAGGGAAGATAACTTTTATTTGTTATGGGCAATAAAACTAGAGTCTCTACTGACTGTCTGACAAGGAGGCGTCTGATACTGTGGATCCAGTCAGGCAGAACACAAATCGAAATAGTGTCTAAAGGGCAAGGTAATGGAGGAATGAGAAGTATAAAACCTACACAATAAAATTATATTGCAATGAAAGAAAATTAGAAAATGAGGAGTAGAGCCTAAAAATAGAACAAACCTGTCCCTTGAAGCCATATACAGTAGGCATGGTTGCTATTGAAACAGGACCATGCTGGATTGCCTTTATTTTAGACTCAGCAGTGGTGATATATCGAGGCTGGGTTGAAAGAACATGTTGGTGCATATGCACAGCTGCACATTTACACACCCAACCCCTTGTTGTGTTCCCCTAGTCCACTCTGTGTCATTAAAATGCTTTTATCTACCATAGAAGGTGTCTGTGAACAGGCAATTGTTTTGGTTTAATTCTGCATCTTCCAGCATGTATTAAAAAACCCCTCAGATCTTGGAAACATGTCTCAAGTTATTTCCTGATTGGAAGAAGATGTTATGCAGAAAGAAAGGTTAATTATTAAGTTAGATAACACAGACAACAAAGATATTACAGACACACGGACACACATGCACACATGAATACAAGCCTTCCTTTACGCAGCTTTTGCAGTTTTTCCCCCAACCCGTCTCCAGCGTATTTGATGCCACTATCTCATAATGACACCTGCTAGAAAAGCTTAGTGGAGCCACTGACAGCTCCCCTGGAGTTGCTGCCTGTCAGTGCCTAATTCTCAGTCAGCAGTACGTAACAGCTCTAACGTATGCTATATTTCTAATTTCCCTTTCTTTCTCCTTGGGGCAACCTATGCTTATTATCACTGTGGATAATACTCCTAGGCCTGTTTTCCTGCCAGACCTCCTTCTCCTGAAGTGAAGGTGTGAATGAGATCTGGAAACCACCACAGTCTAATTATGCGCTTAAACTTTAAATCCCGGGCTAGAAAACAACGCATTGCTCCCGTTCCTTTCATGTCCACGGTTAATCCACTCAGTATTTCAACAGGTGTGTTTTCCCTTTGTTTTAGTTTAGCTTTTAAAATGAACTTTTTGCTAGTTTTAACATATGAATGCTTAGCTTGTGATGCCCATTTTAGCTTAGTCTCTCTAAGGACAATTGATAAATAGCTCACAGTGATAAAGGAATTTTTTCTTCCCTTTCTTTTACCATAAGGTCTTTTACCCCTCTGGGGTAAATGAGAACCTTTTGCACATGTGTGTCAAGTTAAAGCTTGCACTGACAAAATAAGTGAGGTTCTCATTTGATTTTCATCCACTAAATTCAGTAGTGATACATGAATTTGAAAATGGTAAAACCAGATTAAATTCTTAAACTTTTCGTTTCACTGGCTTTTGGATAAAGCTCTTAGCAGTCTCCATGAACAGTTCCACAGAGATTGCAAGGGGGAATTTGGGATCTATTTGTTCCAAGTGCCCCAGACACACCCAGCAAGGGGATGCAGGATTATTATGTATAAAATACTCTTTTAAAGCCATATTTTACGTGACAAATCCAGAATTCCAGTTTACTAGGTATACTGTTATTTGCCTTAGATTAATGAAAAATTTATTATTTCTGTAACTTATAACTAAATAATAATGCTAGAAAGAAAAGGAGCTCAGTAGACATTGGGGATCCCATTTGTTCCCATTGATCTAAGAGATTACTTGAATCAACTTCACTTAACATTTGCTTGAACTATTCTCAGAAGAAGCTTCACATCCAGGTGGAAATCCCTTACATTTAATTTTTTCCCCAAGCATTAATATCCAACACTTAGAATTCACTGGTTACCAGATTATTTGCATAGGTAATTTTACAGAATTTTGCAACAACAAAGAATTTAAACTCATAATGAAAAAATAACAGTATTCAGATTTTTATGTAAGCAGGTTTCTGATCCTCTTACCTGTAGTAAATTAAGATGTAATTGGCTTTTAGAAAAATTTCATTAAAGAAAAAAAACCCAGCACATTAAACTTCTGACCATATGCTTTCACAGCAGATTTCTGCTTCTATTCCAGAGAACTGATCATGTATGCACAGTGCTGCATACTTAATTTCAGATGGAGCAGTGTCCATACCAAGAGACTTGTCCTACATAGACTGAGCACTTTGACAACCAGGGAAACAAAACAATACTGCCTGATTTAGATAACCAATCACAAATTGATAGGTAAGTTATAATTTCAGAACCTACATTGCAACCTACAGAGTAAACAAATTCACTCACAAAAAAGACCTGTCAAGTAATTTAGAATAGCAAATATATGCAAGAAAGCTGTGATATGTTCATAGACATTTGGCAGACAGAAAAAGAGGCTAAACTCATTTAATAAATGATTCATAGTGAATCATTCTCTCGGTATGGTAGCAAAGTAAAATGTATTTTTCACATGACTTCCATGGGAACTTGTAGACCTGGGAAAAATTCTTTAGGTAGAAAGTTTGGCTTTCTTACAAAACTATCTATAAAGACATCCAGCAAGCTGGACTCCAGCTTTTGCAATGTAATTTCACCACACATTTGTTTTTTCATAAGCAAAGCCATCACAGGAATAATAAAAGCTTTCTCCTACTAATCTGCTGACCTCAAATAGAAATGGTTCAGCAAGAAATCCCATCTACAAACTGTTGTGTAAACTGCTGTCAATATAAATGGTGAAATCAAACACTTCGCTTCAATTGGTTGGGGAGAGCCATCAGAGACCTGTTTTTCCCTCATGCCACTTTCATGAGCTGTCCTTTTTCAACAGACCTGGTTTAGTAGCAGCAAATTCTGTGTCTCTCAGGAAAGTGAGCATGAAAGTTTGGCACCTTGAGCCTTTCCCTTTGACACTCTGCAAGCTAGATCCTTGCAGCTGGCTGAGGTGCTTTTATTTTTTTCTCTTTTTCTTCTGATAGGGTGATATATATGTGGTTCAGAAAGCATTCCCACAGAGAACCCCCAAAGGACAGACAGCCTGTGTATCTGACTGCAAATCAGCCGACTACCTGATTCCTAGAACAGTGGAGTAATTGGCTAGGGATTTTATCTGTTTCTCTGGCTGATGCCAATAAGCAGGCGTGTTTATTAACAATTTATTTACAGAACACAGATTGATTTCAGGAGAGAAACAGCACCAGCCTCTGCAAAGTGCGAGCAAACGATTTCTTCCGGGCCCTCGAATAATCTATTATTGTCAAGGTATCTGTTTGTATTGGTCTTTATCTCAGGGTTTTAAACCTAAACACTGAACAAGCACAGGAGACACAACACTGGGTGAAAAGGTTCTTCTCGTTTCCTGAAGAAATCCTGAGGAATAAGTGCTTCATAAGTAATATAATTAGCTGAATAAATACACCCCAGACCTGCCTCAGGCTTCCTGCACAGTATCAGACAACTCCACATTGCTCACTAATTCACACAGCTCCTCCCTCACAGGTGGTCAGGAAGCAGATGCATATAGTCAAGAATATAGCAAGACATGATTTATGCTATGAGGAATTCTTTGTACTAGTCTCAGAAATCACCAGCTCACCAAATTATAATGACGAACAATGAAGGAAAACTGTTTTCAAATCAGCCTTTCTAGAAAACTGGTTTATGGGTTTTTTTGTTTCCTTCACTAGAAATTATATTTTTTTCTTTTCCTTCTCTTAAAATAACCAAGATGCAGTCAAAGACTTCATGGTATTCTGTTTAGAAGTTAAACTGATTTTCCCAATAAGGTTACCTTAGTCAAGAATATTCTCTTTCATGATGAAGAGAATAATTATACTAATATTATTTGGTTATGTTCAGAATCTGATTTAGAATTAGGTGTTCTTGTCTGAACAAAGTCCATTTTATGAAGTAATACTGGTAGATGTCACTTTTGAATTTTTTTTTTATTTATTTTGTGGTTCCACTGAAGGTCGTGTTGAGCAACTTAAACATATTCTGCCACAGATAAATTATCATTCATATGTAACCCGTTAGCCGTTTAAAAGAGTTTAAGAATGAAAAGCACTAGGTAAATGATGATCATAACTCAATTTTAAGGTGAATACTTTTCTTAAAAAAATGATGAGTTGTATATAAAATGGAATTGCTACAGGAAGTGGTTCATTGCTTTTCCTGTAATAATCTATCTCAGTCTGAAGTGTAGATCCTCTGAAAATGTGATTATCACAGATGTAGTATTAAATTACAATGCAAAGCACAATTTACCTCCAGAGAAGAATATGAATAATAATAAAAATAAATATCTGAGTAGTGTTTCCATCAAAGAAAATAAAACTCTGGCTAAATCTGTTTCCATGAATAAATGATGTCTAATAAGTTCATAATTACCTTATTGTGATAAACATTGAATTGATGGAATAAACTATTTTGTGCATAACTTTTGATAAAACACAAAATACCGGCATGTTATCAGTTTACTTGAATGCAACCCAAACAATATCTTCATTCAATACATAGTCTTATGTCTGCAATGTTGTGCCTAATGCTGATCAAAATTCAAGGTTACTGACATTGCTCACTGAAATACTTATTTCTTGGAAAAGAAAGAAACTCCATATGCATTTCGTTTTTTTTTTTTTTTTTTCCTTCTAGTACCTTCTGCTGAAAGGTTTTTCTCTGAGTAAGATTCTAATTGAGAAACAGACTCTGACGTAAGACATGTCCTTTTCTTAACTGGTTAAGTAACTGTTGTTTACCATATTAAAAGAGTAAAAGTTGTTCCACTGAAATGACAGTTTTACCTTACCAATACAAATGTATGGAGTTTTTCATACTTCTCCATTAGTTGCAGATGCATAAATTGCTCATTGCAGACAGAACAGGCAGCCTACCCTTCCTAAGAAATGTGCATTCTTGTATCCTCAGCGAAATGTAAATGTAGTTTAAGCCCATTTTTGTGCAGACTAGCCACCTCATTAGCTGGTCACAATTCCACTGCGTCTCCATGCTTGTATCTCAGTCCTTTTTTCTTTCTTTTTTTCCTGCACAGTGGTATTCACATACATGGAGAACTCTTCACAACATAGACTAAAAAATCTTCTTTCTTCATCCAGTCTGTTTTCCAATCCTACTCACTCATAAAGTCCTCACAACTTGCACCTTTAACAAGGATCATTCCTGATTAATGGAACCTAATTATGACATAATAATTAATAAGTTAAGTATGTATGAGGTTGTAGAACTCAAAAGTTTTAGAATACTAAATTCCAGGCTGTAAGAAGACAGGCTGGAGTGTGCCCATGTTGATACTACACCATGACTTTGAGACTGTATCTTTTTGGTGAAGAAAAAAAAAAATCACATAAAAGCGTTTGCAATATTATCCAAAGAAGCAAAGGTACCTGAAAGAGGTATTTTAAAGATGCAGAATGACCAGAAAGAATGTTGAAAGATGACAAAGAAGCGAAGGAAACTTTGGCAAGAGAAATGAAGAAAACAGTTACCTTTGCCATTCTTGAGTACAGATACCTGTACATACATACATGAAGACATGTATTTTTTATAGTACTTTCATATTTTTCTTTCAAGACATGGGCTTTTCATTACTTTTATTGAAAATGAACGTGTGTCCTCAGTAAAGGGTGTGGCATGTGGACACACATGCAAAGAACCTCTGCATCCCAGTGGCAACAGAAAAAAAGGCTATTATTAGAAAATTATTATTATTAGGAAAAATTAATTTGTTGTTACCAATAGGGACATAACTCATGAAGTCTAAATAAAGAAGAGCTTTTGGCTGTGATAGCATCCCTGTGATATCCCTGCATGCCTGCAGTTCTTGCAAAATCCAGTGAAGACATTTCACCACAGTGGGAAATCCACTCAGGGAGAGTCAAATTTATTTACTATTTCCTCAATAAACACTCTTCACAGTCATCCAATTTTCCCTTTCCTTTATTCTAATTTCTTATATTTAATTGAATTATTTTCTTTAAATTGAACTCTTATCTTGCCATTTTTTCCCCTCTAGGTTCTTCCACATTTTCATTCTCCCATTTTTCTTGTGTCCTCTTCTTGCCCACGTTTGGTTTTCAGCTTACTGTTCGTTATGCACTAAACTGATGCCAGAGGCACAAAAACCAAAAGAGAATAGAAATGTTTCAGAAAAAAAGACATCTGTCATTCCCAGATCCTTTATGACAACCAGCAGTAGGGTCATGTTTAACATAAATGTCTGAGAAAACGTCGAACAAGGCTGCAGAGTCATCATTTGGCCACTGCTTCTTACACTGCATCAATATGTTTGCATTTTTATGTTGCACCTGGCAAATTGGGAAGTAATAACAGAAATGGTTAGACGCTGTTTAATATGTTTTAATCCTAGCTGGAGTCATGTCGAGCTGTCTGCTGTGTAAGTAATTGGACATGATACAGTAGGATAGTAAGACAGTCAATTGGCCTTGGGAAAAAAGGCATCTTATTTGATGGTATTCAAAGAATGGTCAAATTACATTTATTAAACCTTGATCTTGACACAAAAATAGTTTAATCCTGTGCAACAATCAGGATAATTAAGCAAGGAGCCTGCAAAGACTGGTGGTAGAAGAAGGGATGCTGATTTGTTCCCACTGATACACTGATTTAAAACTTGATGAATCTGAGCTGGGGTTTGAATCATTCACAGAAGTGGCTGCCAGGGCTGAAATTTGGATAAGGTCATGAATGTAGAGAGTGTTACTACTTGGCATTTCCACAAATCATCCCTCTTAAGGCTTCATTCTCTGGCTGACTCTCATGCAATAAAGCTGCAATGCCCTGTGTTTGCTTGTTCAATAACTTACAGTTTCACGTTCATAATTCTGAGGGTTTTCTCTTTCTTCTGGTTCTGCCTTGCTGAGAAGAGCTGGAAATCTCTCTCTAATAACACCTGGGAAAAGTAATTGAAATATACCCTTAAAAAAAGAATCAAGTTATTATTTATTCTGCAAGACAAAGCCAAGGCATTCATCCCAGATATTTTTGACAGTAAGAATGACAGAG
Source organism: Charadrius vociferus (assembly GCF_000708025.1). NCBI lineage: Eukaryota > Metazoa > Chordata > Aves > Charadriiformes > Charadriidae > Charadrius > Charadrius vociferus. The sequence continues at coordinate 1,868,709 of NW_009648545.1, read as the reverse complement.
GAAGGATGATATTTTACTGGGCAGTCTCTTGCTTGTGTTCTGGCTCTCACCCCAACACAATGACTACAATCAAGAAGGGGAAATTGCATGTGTCAGTGTCCTAAGGAGAAAAAGCAAACAGGGTTTATAATAGCAATGTTTTGAAATTCAGTTATTACAGGGAGGTTATATGCAACTCTTCAAGCCCAGAGGGACTGGCTGAGGGTGGAGGGTGGGAAGCGTGACTATGCTGCCGAGGCGAGCAGCTCCAGTGTCGGCACAATCCACAGTAGAGCGCTCCAGCACGGTGCACAGGGGGGTTCCCCAAACCAGGGGAACCATGAGGGGAACCAAGAGAGCCATCAGGACCCTGCAGCTCATGCAACAGCGGCTGACAAGACCTGGGCAGGGCCAGGACCAATGGTGGCCGAGCCACCCCCATATATAAAAGGAACCCTTAGGGAGCACTAGCTACCAGGAGTGCCACGGACAGGGCATAATACAGCAGCAAGGGCATGGCACAGCAGTTTGCATGGCAATTTGCGTAGAAGGGCACTGAAGTTCTGCTATCTCGACCAGGGATCAATGGCATCCACCCGGCAAAAATCCATGGCCCCTCTATGCTCTGCACCCTCCACCACCGACGCAGCTACCCAGGCGGAGCTCCAGTGGGAACACACTGCCACCCAGGTGTCAGGCTGCAGGGTCTACCCTGCTCTTACACCAATATTGGACGGCAGCAGAGAGCACATCTGTGGAAGGTGCTCCCAGGTAGAGGAACTCCTCTGTTTGGTGACAGAGCTCTGGGAGGAGGCGACTAGGTTGAGGAGTATCAGGGAGTGCGAGAGAGAGAGAGACTACTGGAATCTCACCCTGCCTTCCCTGAGACAGGCCCAACAGGCAGACAGGACACATGACAAGGAGGATTCCCCATCCTCCCTCCACCTGGCTGAACCCAGTGACTTAAGGGATTTAGGGCGATGGAGACAAGTTCCTCCCATGGCAGCTGGCGCATCTCCTCTGTGACTACCTCACCTTTCCAGGTGCCCTTGCATAATAGGTATGAGGCTCTGCAAGTGAGACTGAATGAGGGCAATAGTTTGTCTAGCTTGGAGGTGTTGCCGAGGTTAAATTGGTGCTTCTATAAAGAAAAATACATGGGTCATTATCATAGAAGACTCCATTCTGAAGGGAACAGAAGGCCCAATATGCAGACCGGACCCACCTCTTAGGGAAGCCTGCTGCCTCCCTGGGGCCCAGCTTAAAGATTTGAAAAGAAAGCTTTCTACACTGGTACAGCCCTCAGATTATTATCCATTATTGATTTTTCAGGAAGTTGCAACAAGAAGTCCAAGGGCAATCGAAAAAGACTTCAGGGTCTTGGGACGACTGGTTAAGGGACAAGGACCACAAGTAGTGTTCTCCTCTGTCCTTCCAGCTGGAGGAAATGATGAGGGAAAAAACAGAAAGAGGCCAGCAGATCAATACCTGGCTCCAAGCCTGGTGCCACCAGCAGAATTTTGGCGTTTTTGACCATGGGTTGGTTTACACAACACTAGGCTTGCTGGCAACAGATGGGATACACCTGTGTCAAAGGGGGAAAAGGATCTTTGCACAGAAGTAAGCAAAACTAATTGAAAGAGCTTAAATTTGATTTGAAGGAGGAAAGGGATAGACCCAGGCTCTCTAGAGATAAGCCTTGGGGCAGCATGTCAATGTTTGAGGGATGGTATGCTACTGAGGTCCTTTGGTCTGCCATCTTAGTGGAGACAGGTGATGGAAATGCATGCAGCAGAAAGACAGAAGGCTTATTGATGTGTTAGAAACCACAGGAGCACCTGAGAACGGTCACATAGGAATTAGGGCTTCTCCCCAAAAAAGGTGGTGGGATCAATAGCCCACCTGAAGTGCATCTACACCAGTGCACACAAAATGGGCAACAAACAGGAAAAGCTGGAAGCCATTGTATGGCAGGAAAACTATGACATAGTTGCCATCAAGGAAACATGATGGGATAACTCGCACAACTAGAATGCTGTTTGTAAACAGAGAAAGACTTCTGGGTGATGTGATAGTTGGAGGCCATCTTCGGCATAGCAATCACAATATGATAGAGTTTTCGATTCTTGGACTAGTAAGGAGGGGTTCAGCGGAACTGCCACCTTGGACTTCCGGAGGGCAGTTTGGTCTGTTAAGGAAACTGGTTGACAGAGTTCCTTGGGCGGTATCCTGAAGGGCAAAGATGTTCAGGAAGGCTGGACATTCTTCAAGAAGGAAATCTTAAAGGCACAGAAGCAGGCCTGTGCTGAAAGATGAGCTGGCGGGGAAGAAGACTGTCCTGGCTGAACAGAGAGCTTTTGCTGGAACCCAGGAAAAAAAATCAGAGTTTATGGTCTTTGTAAAAAGGGACAGGCAAATAAGGAGGACTACAAGGATGCTGTGAGGTTATGCAGGGAGAAAATCAGAAGCACCAAAGCCCAACGAGAACTTAATCTGGCTACTGCCATAAAAAAACAATAAAAAATGTTTCTATAAATACATCAGCAAAGAAAGAGGGCTAAGCAGAAGGTCCATTCTTTTCTGGATGCAGAAGGAAAGATACTGAGAAAGGATGAGAAAAAGACTGAGGTATGTAATGCCTTCTTTACCTCAGTCTTTAATAGTAAAGTCAGTTGTTCTCAGGGTACCCAGCTCCCTGGGCTGGAAGGCAGGGATGGGGAGCAACATGAAGCCCCCCATAATCCAAGGGAAAATTGTTAGTGACTTGCTACACCACTTAAACACACACAAGTCCATGGGACTGGGTGGGATCTGCCCAACGGTACTAAGCAAGCGAGCAGAAGTGCTCATCAACCCATTTCTCATCATTGATCAGCAGTCCTGGCTAACTGGGGAGGTCCCAGTGGACTGGAGGTTAGCAAATGTGACACCCATCTACAAGAAGGGCTGGAAGGAGGATCTAGGGGATTACAGGCCTGTCAGTCTGATCTCAGTGCCAGGGAAAGTTATGGAGCAGATCATCCTGAGTGCCATCACATGGCACATACAGAACAACCAGGTGATCAGGCCCGGTCAGCACAGGTTTATGAAAGGCAGGTCCTACCTGACTAATCTGATCTCCTTCTATGACAAGGTGCCTGCTTAGTGAATGAAGGAAAGGCTGTGGGTGTTGTCTACCTAGACTTTAGTAAAGCCTTTGACATCATTTCCCACAGCGTTCTCCTGGAAAAACTGGCTGCTCATGACTTGGATGAGTGTACTCTTTGCTGGGTAAAAAACTAGCTGGATGGCTGTGCCCAGAGAGTTGTAGTGAATGGAGTTCAATTGACAGCTGGTCACAAGTGGTGTTCCCCAGAGCTCAGTATTGGGGCCTGTTCTGTTTAATATCTTTATCAATGATCAGGACAAGGGAATTGAGTACACCCTCAGTAAGTTTGCAGACGGCACTAATTTGAGCGGGAGTGTTGATCTGCTTGAGGGTAGGAAGGCTCTACAGAGGGATCTGGACAGGCTGGATCAATAGGCTCAGGTCAATGGTAGGAGGTTCAACAAGGCCAAGTGCCAGGTTCTGCACTTGGGTCACAACAACCCCATGCAGCACTACAGGCTTGGGGAAGAGTGGTTGGAAAGCTGCATGGTGGAAGAGGACCTCTGGGTTTTGGTCAACAGCCGGCAGTGTGTCCAGGTGGCCATGGTTAAATGGTGTACTTGGCAGTGCTAGGTTAACAGTTGGGCTTGATCTTAAAGGTCTTTTCCAACCTAAAAAATTCTATGATTCTATGATGCTGATTTATTTATTGATACAGCAGTTCCTGAAATGCCCATCTGTGTGAACACGAAAGGTATTTCTTACAGGATGGTAGAAAGAAAATGGATTGAATAAATGCACTAGTGTGAAGCACTTCAATATTTCTGTCACTTATGAGGTAGAAAAAGCCTTGGTCTTTAGTCTTGTTCAGACCATGGTGGATTAAAAATTAATCACAATAGTAAAATCTGAGGAATAATGAATAAACAAAGATCATGATCTGACATGGTATTCAAGGCAGAGAACAGATAATTATTTGGCCTATGTAAGGAACCAAACTTCCCTTCAAGGATCTCACTGCTAAGAAAAAAGGTAGCGCACAGCAGGACTGATATTATAAAACTAATATTTATTTTGATAACCCTAGATTAAATATGAAGTATGTTGAACTGTTCTGTGTTATTGTATCTGCCTGAAACCATATTTCTGTTGTTCTGAAAATAACAGTGAAAATGGAAGGGTCCTCTGGCTACTTTCAGATTTCATTGACACGTTGTAATCCCAAACCAAACCAAACTGCATAGCAAAATGTATTGTTGCTTCTATAATTGTTTCTAACACAAAATCTTCTAGAGTGAAGCACCTCTGTGATGTTAACAAAGAACTTGATTTGAATAATTTTAAGAAAAAAAAAAAGTGTATAGTCTCCCCTGTCCTGTGGAAGTCAATACTTCTGTGAGAAAGCTGGGGAAAAAAAAAAAAAAAAAAGAGGAATTGTCGGGAAAAAACAAACCAACCCAACATACAATGGACGTGGAAAACCACCAAAGATGCTCTTATGAAACTGGAAACCAGAAGCCCCTAAAGAGAATTTATCCAAATGGAAGAAGGTAATTGGGTTAGCATTTGAAGCTTAGTTCCTTGTGGACAAATAGACAGCAATCTCTGAAGAAATGAATATCTAAAACTAAGCTCACTGGAGCAGAAATACAGTCCTTAGTAAGAAAAGTTTTCTGTGCAGGGAACCAAGGCCTATGGTGACACTTGATCAGGGGACATCTGGCTACATAGATTTCATAGAGTAGTATAAAATAATAAAGGAGATCAAACTTAATGAGGTCAAACTCAAAAGGTGTTAAAGAAAAAATACTGTGGACAAAATTTGTTTCCTAAATAGAAGTGTACATAAGACATCTGAAGACCAGACGAGATTTTCTACTAATGTCAATAATGACACGCACGTAACGTTATGAGGAAACAAGCACAGAAGACAGAAGGGAGTGAAAGGTTCAGTATAATATGCTACACGCATTATTCCAAGAAAAAATACAGCAAAGGCAGTGACAAGACAGGCTTGTAGTGAGTATCAGTTTCATCCTACTGCCCAAGTGCAAAACTAGGGAAGATGGTCATGATATGTCACAGCACAAACCTCCTGGCATGAATGTGCTGCATGCATCATCAGAATAGTACAGTGCGATGTAACCATAGGATGTACTGTAGAAGAGAAACGGGGCAGCAGTAATGCTATGTCTTTGGCTGCAAGGCAGATCAAGAAACAGAATGATGAAGTTACGTTATCATCTTAATACTATCTTAAAATGGGTCTAAAGGAAAACCTCAGAATTTTCAAAACATCAAAGTAATTGCATCCCTGAAACTGAATTAAGAAAAAAGGTAGATCACAACACACCATTGCTAGCATTCGTACTCATATGATTTGGAACATTCATTGAATATTCAGTCCACATAGAGCGTTAATAGTACGTTCAAGGAAAATGTCAATAACTAGATATCTATATAGTAAGTACCTAGCAAAAACAACCCTGAAAGGAAATCAGTAAACTAGAAACCATGAAGTCTACACAGGGTATCCATAAACATAGGCAAATGAAAATAAAGTAATACTTTGACAAGGCATTAGGTTGTATGGGATACCTACCAGAGCAATTACAAGTCAAACTTTCTACACGTCTAGCGCCATTGTTGCCTGTAATACACGAATTGCACAAAAAGCTAGGGCCAAAGAGGACAAGGAATTCTGGTGTTAAATATATCTGCATATTTATTACTAGGAAAATGGGAGAACCATCTAGGCAGCCAAGCCTGATGACTGCAAAAAATAAGTAAGTGCTAGATAGGGCGAACCTTTGAAACAAAAAAATAATAAGAAAACTTGGCAGTCCTTCTTCGTTACATTGCACCATCACTCCCAAATGAACAAGTTAATCAGACCCAAAGTGTAAAGATAAATCAGGAAGAAGAAAGTAGCAAGGTAACCACTTTTACCACTCTAAAGATGGCACTTCAAAAGAGTATTCAGCATACAGTACTCAACTGTACAAGAGATATTCCAGAAGAATGACATGTGAGAAGGTCTGATGGAAGTCAAAGTAACTTTTATGACATTTTAGTACATTGCAGCACAAGAAAAGTGCACAACAAAAACTTAGTCACAGTGTTTACAAATGCAGGAAATGTCACCCAAAACTGAATCACAACAAAATGCAAATCAGAGTAGTGCATATGAATTACTTTGATCATTCCTTAGAAAAAGGAAGCATTAGATCTGATCCAAAATAGTGAAAACAATACAGCATTTAATAGTCCTCACACCATCCAAAAGAGGTAGAAGTTTTATTTGAGATGACGACCAGTTAAAATCCACACTGAGACTAACGAAGTTCAAAGAGCATCTCTGAGAAGTTGAAAGACAGGTAGTGAAGGAGTGAAGGAAAAGCAAGAAATAAGTTGTTGCAGTGTCTGCACCATGTCTGAAGGACACTATTGCTTCTGAAACAGGATCCCCATATGAAATTCAGTGAAAACAGACTATAAAGCACTGACAGACATTTCCTATGCATCTATAAGAGAAGCATAACACCAGGAAGAGTTCAAAAGATGTCAATGCAGCAGGACAGAAAGACACATTTTGCTACTACTAGTAAGTATTGTAAGCTACTAGTAGTAAGCATTTGTACAGCTCCAGCTGCATACAAACAGCAGGAAAGGTTACCGTTTTCTTACCAAATACTCAGCATTTGGAACACAAAGCCCTCAGATCTTCATCTTAAAACCTCAGCAGTGTAACTCCAAACTGAATTACAGGAGTGAAAGATAATCCTTGATTGCAGATCTTCACTTGCACACTTTTGCAGAAGGAGGTGACACAAAAGAGGTGGAGCAAATATGTATAAAATACTACAGTGTTTATCAGTGCCTGCTAATAAGTCAAGACATAGAATAATTGAAAAAGGAGTGGTAAAGCAACAAAGTTATGCCTTTCAAAGGCAAAAATAATGTCAGGATACCTTGCCCCAAGACAAGGTCTTATAGACTTTTGCAAAGGCAGATTTGAGCATGAGCTCGAGAGCATGATAAAGAGCATGACTGGGTGTGACTTTCAACATTTTCAGTGGAATCAGTCTGAAAAGTATTTGTGAATGTATGGTACAATGCTAAAAGCGGTCAAGAGACATATTTTAACTTAATATGGACGTGCAAGTGGAAGTGTTGCACTTATGCAAACTAGCCACGGGAGGATTGCGAAGATCCCGTGGCAGTCGGTGCTGCACTTCAGAGAGTTCTGACAAGAACTGGCAGCTGCTCTACTTGAGCACAGAGGAAACTGTTATTTGCTGATAGCTTGTTACAGTCATGCTTTTAAACACCTGAACAAAGCAATGTGTTTGTCAGCGCTGCAGTGAGTCAAATTATGACAATTTCCACAGACATGATATTTGCATTTTGGATCATGGACTACGCCATGCTTTGGCATACATTTTGAAAAATTTGGGAGTGACTGGATTTGCATATCTGCCCTCTGCAGTCTGTACTATTGACTGTGCTATCAATGGCCTAATTGAGTATTATATTCAAATAGTTAAGCCTTAACCTCTGTTTGCTAAACTCCTTAAGCACAGAGGCTTATCTTCACCGCTGTGAGTTAAGAGGGGTCTAATCAGTGGTTTTCTTTTGCAAGTCTTTTAAGAACCAAGGCCTGTAAATCATTACATAATACAATGGAGCTGGGTGATGGATAGAATGAGAAAGAAAAATCAGACTCACACTTTCCAGAAAAAGGGCTGCTGTAACAGTTTTAGCAAAGGGCTGGAAGGCATGTCCTATGAGGAGTGGCTAAGGACTTTGGGTTTGTCTAGTTTGGAGAAAAGGAGGCTGAGGGGCAATGCCACTGCTCTCTACAGATTCCTGAGGGGAAAAGGCTAAGGAGGTGCTGATCTTTTCTCCCTGGTATCCAATGATGGGACACACGGGAATGGTTCAAAGTTGCACCAGAGAAGGTTTAGACTGGATATTTGGAAGCATTTATCTAGTGAGAAGGTGGTCAAACACTGGAACAGGCTTCCTGGAGAGGTTACAGATGCCCCAAGGCTGTTAGTGTTTAAGATGCATTTGGACAATACGGTTAATAACATGGTTTAACTTTTGGTCAGCCTGAATTGGTCAGGCAGTTAGACTAGATGATCATTGTACTGAAATAGTCTATTCTATTCTAAAGTGTGAGTGATCAGTGGCAAACTTGTGCCGTAATTATACTGGTAGTGCACGACATATCTTATGGACCCTATGAGAGAGTGGTCTTTTCTTACACTTGTTAAGCTCTGGACAGCACTCGTATTCATGCAGCTATGTGTAGTCCATGGAAGTAGAATCTGTGGCCTGAAATATCATGCAAGGACAGGGCAGACTATAAAGACTACAGCTTTGCTGCCAGCAGTGCAAGTAGAATTATCACAGATGCTGGTGTGTCACCTATGAGGGCAAATAGCAATATTCATTTCAGCTACAACAGAGTTTTAGCTGGAGAGGAAGACAGAATATAATATGCATTCATGCAGTTATTAAGAAGAGCATTAGTAATGTCATCGCTAAAGTTCTTGTACTTATAGAGGACATGCCTTATACACAGCTGGATAACAATGTCCATCACTCCTTCATGAGAAGCACAGGAGGTCCTTCCACTTCTGACTCCCAGTGGGAGTGTCCTAAGCTAAGTTTCTAAGAATATATATTTGGAAATTTATAAATGTCCTATGTCATTTCCTTGGCCTTGTGGGCAGTCCAAGCAGGTATAGTTAGGCAGGCCACCAAAGCACAAGGCAAATGCCTGGATGAGATCTCCTTGGTCATCATGTTCAGCCCCTACTACTAAAGTAACTATGGCGTGTAATCCCACTGACAAATTTATACAGCTTCATTGTGAACATAGTTTAGATTTCTTTTCCTAGAGTTCTTGAAATACAGTATTTCTCCTACACAGGAAAGTACTGGTAGTGAGTGCAGCTCTGGCCTACTACAGCAGTGTCAGTGCTGCTCCAAATCACAGAGCCACAGACGGTAGTGTCAGGACTATGGCAGTGAAGAGTAATTACCATCACCTGCTTGGTAAGAGGTGTCCTACTTTAAAATTTCCTTGGGCTCAGTCCAAGGCATAATTCCAGCAGTGGCAGAAGAAACAGTGACAAGCTAGAACATGTTTTAAAAGCACAGAAAAAATATAGCTGTTTTGTGGTTGAATTTAGTGTATATATCAGCATAGCCCAGCTGTTGTTCCTTGTTTTCATTCTCTGATTTGTACTTTGAAATTTTAGTTTCTTCCTGTACCACAGAGGCAGAGGACTGGTTTGTACTGTAAAAGAACCAATGGAACTACTTAATTTTTTTTTTTCACCTGACAGCTAAGCTATCTTTAAAAAAAAGTCCAGAAAGACTGAGGAAAATGTAGCAAAAAGGTGATGGCAGTTCTTTAATTTGGTTTTCTATTATTTCGAATCTATTCAGTATTCTTTGTAGTACTGCCACTCATAATGACTGTATTTGGAATTAACATAGGTTTCATGTGTAATTCAATGGGTATTCAGTGTAACTTAGCAACAGCTAAAGCATTTTTTTCTTCTGGAAAGTGGAGCATGGCTGTTGATGATTTCAGTTGGTAGACTGGGAGGCACACATTACTCCGAATTTCCGATTTTCCCGATTAAAGGTGTAAAATGCTATTTATTTATAATGAAATTTTGTGTTGATTATCAGAACTTACATGCAGAATAAATAAATTTAGCATCAACCTTCTTCAAGCTTTTAGAACTGTCCAGATCATAGCACAGGATTAATATTTGAACCACAAAGGATAGTCCATAGGCAATTAGAGCTACTACAATGGAAAAACCTTTTAAAATGTACAGCATTCGCACATCTCTGCATTTCAAGGCTTTTGTATGTGTGTGGATGTATTTGGTAGAGCAAATAGGGTAGAGGAGGCTTTTATTCTATAAATACATTTCTCTCAGGGCTCATGCTGTGTGTGGCAATATGTCCTCACTAAATAAGTAGTCTTACTGTATTAACCCAGTTTAAGTAATGAATTAGTCCAAATAAATACATGAAAATACTTTCCCTCAAAAAGTAAAAATTTATGTTGCAGAATCAATGTGCAGTTTGTATATTCAGAGGAGTTTATAAAGATTCATAAAAGGTTACAGATTAGCAGGATGAGCTCACCAGTCTATAGGTCATTGGTCTGCAATGTTTAAAAAGCATTATTCAGGTTTAGTGAAGAACATTGTTTCTGCTTTTATTAGTACATGACCAGATTTCATGGGAGCAAAAAACCACATTGTTGACATGTTAAAAAAAGAAGGAAGGTGTGTTTGAAAAAAACCCCAAACTTCTGAACGATGTTTTTCTTCTGTGTTGTTAAATGGATGTGATTGCATGATTTTACGTTCAATTACGGGTTTTTTTTAGATTTTTCAAGAAATTTTAAACTTCATTAGTCTAATATTGTTTTATGAGTGCACAATAGTGGGCAGAAAAGCTGTTAATATGTGGGTTTAGTGTTTTATACTTTCTATTCTAAATGCATCCCAAAAGCTGGGATTGTGTTTTCAGGGGCCTTTAAGCCCCTGAATGCGTATTCTGGCTGACATTTATGTCGGCTGAAGACTCTTGTCCCTGTGCATGTCTTTAAATTTTCAGTCTCCATAAAATTAGAAAAGGTGAACCAAGGGAAACAAACTGTTAAATTTTTCTACACTGTCTCAGTCAATTGGGAATAAACTTCAGAAGTATCAATGGAGCAACATCACCTCAGAACATTTGTCAGACTTGTTGAGCTTGGCAACTTAATTATCACAGGAAGGGATAAATGGAACGAACAAGATAAATGGAGGCTAAGTGCAAGGTCCTACATCTGGATCGGGGCAATCCTAAGCCCAAATACAGGCTCAGTGGTGCTGTGGCTGAGAACAGCCTTGAGAAGAAGGACTTGGGGGTTTGGTGGATGAGAATCTCAACATGAGCCGGCAATGTGCACTCGCGTCCCAGAAAGCCAACTGTATCTTGGGCTGCATCAGACGAATTGTGTCCAGCAGGTCAAGTGAGGTGATTCTTCCCCTCTACTCTGCCCTCATGAGTACTCCCTACATGGAGTACTGCATCCAGCTCTGGAGCTCCCAACACAGAAAAGACATGGACCTGTTGGAGCAGGTACAGAGGAGGACCACAAAGATGATCCGAGGGCTGGAGCACCTCTCCTGTGAGGACAGGCTGAGAGAGTTGGGGTTGTTCAGCCTAGAGAGAAGAAGGATCCAGGGGGAACTTATAGTGGCCTTCCAGTACCTGAAGGGAGTCTATAGCAAAGATGGGGAGGCACTCTTTATCAGAGAGCGTAGTGATAGGATGAGGGGTAACAGTTTTAAACTGGAAGAGGGTAGATGTAGAATAGAGATTAGGAAGAAATTTTTCACTGTGAGGGTGGTGAGGCACTGGAAAAGGTTGCCCATAGAAACTGTGGCAGTTCCCTCCCTGGAGGTGTTTAAGGCCAGGGTGGATGGGGCTTTGAGCAACCTGGTCTAGTGGAAGGTGTCTCTGCCTATGGTAGGGGGGTTGGAACTGGATGATCTTTAAGGTCCCTTCCAACCTAAACCATTCTATGATTCTATGAATAATCAGTCTTTGGGACTTTTGTGATCCGAGCATAGTTATGCCAGGGTAAGTTTAGGATTGATATTAGGAAACAGTTCTTCACAGACAGGGCTGTTAAGCATTTCAACAGGCTGCCCAGGGAACTGGTGGCGTCACCCTCCCTGGAGGTATTCAAAAGATGGGTAGACATGGTGCTTAGGGACATGGTTTAGTGGTGGTTTTGGCAGTGTTAGGTTGATGGTTGGACTTGATGATCTTCAAGGTCCCTTCCAACCTAGACAATTCTATGATTCTATGATTCTATATAGCTAAAAAAGTATGAAAACACACATGCTAGTCCAACACCAGAAGTGTGAGAAACCAAGTACCATTCTGTTTTCTATTTAATTTGGTAAACAACCATTCATTTTTGGTGATTCATTGAACTTTGCTGAATTCAGATCTGCTGGATAGAAAGTGAAACTCTCCAAAGATCATTACCTTTTTTCTTATTCACATATGCCTCTGGATCTCATTCACTTTTAAAGTGTTTCCTATGTAGCTTTTAAAAACAGATTTTTTAATATGCCTGAGTCTGTGATGTCCTTTTACAAAAACTCTTCACATTTTGAATCTAAAAATCAATCAGAAGAAACAGGCAATTTTATTGTGTGACAGAGCAAAAGCTTATATATAGGGGCAGAGCACTTCCATCATTCTGCAGATAGTGAGTGTAGGCTGATGTGTCCTTTATATCACCAGATCCTAGTAAAATAGCCTTTTTTCATGAACAAATGAACAAATCTCATGAAAAAATGCCATTTAAACAAACTTGTATGATCATAAACACTGCAAAAATGCATCTAGCTGTCTTAAATGCGTTGACTGTAATTGCTGAAACAAAACATTACAATCTCACTTGTCTTCCAAACATTTAAAGAGATCTGTGATTTATAAAAAACATTTCATATGAATTCTTGCTTTCCCTTTCTCCAGTTTTCTCTTATTCTCTGTAAATATTCATCCACTTTGATACATATCTTGTACCTTCACCAAATTCTCTAGACTATGGAATCTTTTGCCTTTCATGCATTTATCTGGGCTTTTGTATTCCTTGATGCTCAAACATGTATTGGGTTGTCTATTTTGCTGAACATTACATTAAATATGCTTTACAATATCTGTATTTGATTCATCTAACCCATATCAAGGCAAATAAATAATATTTTGTTTAATTTATATTATCTAATATTTTCCTTTTTGGTGAACTGTAAGAGAGGTGGCTCTTCTTTTTTAAAAAAAATAATTTGCATAGTCATTTAGAAATAATCTTCTGAGTTTAAGTACCTTCCTGTGTAGTACTTTTCTTACATCTGTCTTCCTTGAGTGATTTGTATTCTTTACTTTCAAATGAAAAATCTGGAAGTTAATGAATATCAGCTCATCCTTTACTCTTGTTAAACAGTTCAAAATATTCCCTCAGAAATTATTTTACTTCCATTAGTAGAAAATTTTAATCCTCAAGAGAGAAAGGATTACTGTTGAGTTTGAAAATTGCTGCTCTCTGACTTCATGTAGTGACACTAGACTTGAAGACAAAAGCTTAAGAAAAATAATAAAATAGGCAAACTGAACCCAAAGGGAAAATGAAATGATTGAGGAAAATAATGTGAGCAGGATAAAGCCTGTGAACTCACTAGATGATACATGTGAAGCGTAGCTATTGGTACAGGGGTTATATTTTATGCTTTGGCAATTTCCTTCTGTATATTAGCACACAAGTGTCCTGTTAAAAGAAAGGCTTTTTTGGTCTTTTTGGCTTTGTGATCCTGTTAAGTCCCTAGTCTACTGATTTTTGAAAGAGCCATCCTTCACTTTGCTTAGGTGGTCTCAATGTTTCCTAGTAAACAACTTAATTCTTTAATATCTACTTCTGACCAGTGCACTTGCATGTTTCGTCTGAGTGGTATAAATCTATGAATATTGCCTTTTGTGGATAGAGAAAAAAAAATAAAATATTGCCACTGATGAAATAGTGTCTGAGCAGAAAAAATTCAAATTTTATAAAGCTGCAGTGCTGCAGTGGCACTGCAAAGTGACATCACTAGCAGAGTGCACTCTATAAGCAGATTTCTCTGGACCACATTCGTACTTGATATCTCTACTATCAATAGTTTTCAGTTAAAAAGTGTGTTATTATGGAGAGAAATCAAGAAACAGCTCCTATTCAGCTGTAGACATCATGACCTCTGAGGCACTGCTCATTTGGTAAGTTTTCTCATGGAGTAAGTATCAAAAGTAAAAGAAATCATTACGATATTTCTACAATGTCATGTAGAGTCAAACATCACATTACTGAACTCCTCCTCACAGGCTACTCTCCTGAGGTATAATACAAGAATGTTTAAGGAAAATATGAACACTTTCTTAATTCAAACGGGTCAGCAGAACTGTGGGAATTCCTACAATGTTCCTACAATTAGTTAATTTCAAAAAATTAATCACAGAATCATAGAATTATAGAATGATTCAAGTTGGAAGGGACCTTAAAGATCATCTAGTTCCAACACCACTGCCATGGAAAGGGACACCTCCCACTAGACCAAGTTGATCAAAGCCCCATCCAGCCTGGCCTTGAACACTTCCAGGGATGGGGCATCCACAACCTCCCTGGGAAATTTGTTCCAGTGTCTCACCAACTGAGTGAAAAATTTCTTCCTATTCTCTATCTACCCTCTTCCAGTTTGAAGCCATTACCCTTTTTCTACACGATCTTGTAAAAAGTCCCTCTCCAGCTTTCTTGTAGGCCCCCTTCAGATACTGGAAGGCCACTATAAGGTGTCCCCAGAACCTTCTCCAGGCTGAACAACCCCAACTCTTTCAGCTGGATGGTTGCACTTAAAGAGTTGCAGTCAACAGCTACACATCCAAGTGGTGAGCAGTAACAAGTGGTACTGTGATCTGTGTTGCTTAACATCTTTGTTGGTGACGTGGATGTTGGGATTGAGTGCACCCTCAGCAAGTTTGCTGATAACACCAAGCTGTGTGGAGCGGTTGACATGTTGAAGGGAAGGGATGCCATCCAGAGGGACCTGGACAGGCTGGAGAGGTGGGCCTGTGCAAACCTCACAAAGTTCAACAAGGCCAAGTGCAAGGCCTTGCATCTGGGTCAGGGTCAGGGCAATTCCATGCACAAATACAGTCTGGGTGGAGAATGGATTGAGAACAACCCTGAGGAGAAGGACCTGGGGGTGTTGGTGGATGAAAAGCTCAACATGAGCTGGCAACGTGCACTTGCAGTACAAAAGGCCAGCCGTATCCTGGGTTGCATCAAAAGAAGTATGGCCAGCAGGTCGAGGGAGGTGATTCTGCCCCTCTCCTCCACTCTCATGAGACCCCACCTGGAATATTGCAGTTTATATATCCAGTATCTGAAGGGAACCTAGAAGAAAACTGGAGAGGGACTTTTTACAAGGGCATATAGTGACAGGACAAAGGGTAATAGCTTCAAACTGGAAGAGGGTAGATTTAGAATAGAGATCAGGAAGAAATTTTTCACTTTGAGGGTGGTGAGGCACTGGAACAGGCTGCTCAGGGAAGTTGTGATTGTCCCATCCCTGGAAGTGTTCAAGGCCAGGCTGGATGGGGCTTTGAGCAACCTGGTCTAGTGGGACGTGTCCCTGGCCATGGCAGATGGGGTGGAATTAGATGATCTTTAAGGTCCCTTCCAACCTAAACCATTCTATGATTCTATGAGGTGACAAACGCAACAAGGAGTGTTCTTAGAGACAGCAGTGTAGCATGAAAAAGCAAGAAAGTACAAAGACTAATAAATTTAAAAGAACCATTAAAGTGTTAGTAATATTTTTAGGAGTGTCTGGATTGTGATAAACTTTCTTAGGATCTAACAATATAAGGACATTCTTAACAGAGATACCATCTTTGTCATTAAAATTAAGGCTCCGGTATTTCTATGTGTTCCAGAATTATAGACTTACATAGGATCAATCTTTGCTTTGTAAAGAATAAGCCTGGGTTAGGCTCATAGCTGAAAAAAAAATGTTGCAGTATTTTATTTCTTTTTTAGTTATTGTCTTCTCATTGAGTCCTCTTTATTAATTTTATGTTGGTCCAGATGTCTGAATGTATAACCTAGTGAAAATTTTCTTTGGACAAATCTGTCCTTACTGGTTTTTATTTGAAAACACACCAAAGAAATAGAAATTACATCCCACCCTATTCTCATTATGATAAACTTCACTGTTTCAGTGTGGTGTATTAGCTCATTCTGTTAAAATGAGGCAAGGAGGGAGAGATTGTTTCAAGAAGCATGAGAAGAAAAATGTCTTAAAAGAGGGAGAAACTCTCAAGACCAAAAAACATTACTGTGAAAGTGCGCTGGCATTGGGAACAGGGATGTATGTATTTTTTGTGTTGTCTTTTTTTTTTTCTTTTTCTTTTCCCCCTCACAAGATGCAAATGAATGTGTTCAGTCAGAAAATAATAATTGCTTACTTAAAAAAACCTAACTTGAATAATTTCCAATTATCTTTCGGCTACTAACTTTTTTTAGATTTTTTTTTTCTTTCATGAGATATAAAAAGAGTTGTTTTTCATCGGATTTTTTTTTTTTTTTTGAGAAGCAAAAGGGGGTGGGAGTTGAGTGGGAGGAATTGTTTTGCTTCTGAGTCTTCTGATGGGGAAAAATTGCTGAAAGATTAGGCTTTTAAGAATATATTTACAAATTTCCCCTCATTTCATAACAAAGACTGTTGACAAGCTTGTCTTGGAGATGTTTAATTGTAGTTTACTTGATAATGACTATACTTTGTTAATTCTAAACTCATTTTAAAATATTGCTATTTATATTTAGCAAGAAAGATCACCAGTTCTGTTAAGGTTCCAGAGTTAATAAATCAATGTTATCTTCCAGACATGAATAACATATTTCAGAGTTTCATTAAGATTATCAAAGAAGTCATAGTAACCTATATAAAATCTATTTGATAAGCTATTTACTGAATTATATATTACTCTTAGCCAGTTATAATCCCTGTTTTTCCAGCTGCTTAATATGAAGTGTGACCAGAAGTCAAATCTTGAATTCTGTTCTGTAGAGTATTTTAACTGTTGTCCAGCAATCCATCACAAAATAAGAAAGAACCAATTATATCACTTTGAATCTACCTCCTGCTTAACAGTCCTTCTCCTAGGCTTATATACAATTTAAGGCTCGCGTATGTGGATCAATTGCATTATATGTAAATCTTTTGTTTCTGCCTTTCAGTTGAGTGTAACTTCTGAGAAACCGGCGCTAAATGGAAGTGTTGAGGCACATGTCTAGGTTAGCTTGAGTTCAGGCACTGGAAAGTGGCTAAAAAACTGCCAGTTGACTTATTTTTGGACGAATATTGGCTTCCTACAAACTATGTGTTGGAGAAATTTCTCTTGATTCTTTGCTTGTGGGTTATAAATTCCTTGCTAAGCAAGATTCAGCAGTTCCATTACCAACAAGGCTTGCACGATCCCTTAGCTGGATCATATTGCATCTTGTTTTGCTTACCTTGTTTTAAATATACAGTTAAGACAAAAAAAAGTAAATATATCTCATGTTTCAGCGTTGTGCAAGAAATCTAGTGATTTAGTTATCTACTAGTAGCCTCCATGGGGACATGGACATTTCCTTTAGTAGCTATGCCAGTTAAATCAGTTCTGCCTTCTCCTTTCAACCTGCGAGTCTCCTGCCCTTATGTTGTCCCTCAGTTGCGCTTGAACAAACGTTTGTGGTGGTTGGCAGAGAAACACATCAGACAACAGGCTGTAAAGTAACACCTAAACACCAAAAAAAAAAAAAGAAAAAACACCAGTGAGAGAAATGTTGGCGTGATATTTATTTACCATGGCGCCTGAGGGAAAGAAAATCCTCTCCCTCTCTTTAAAAACTATTTCCCACAGTATTTTTTTATTTATCTGTTGTCATATTGAAGAGACATCATCACTAAGAGCTCCAATACAGGCTTGACATGGAAGAACTTCCCAAAGGCCAGTTGGAAAATTCTGTCTGAATGATGCGCACTTAATCTTTACCTTCACAACATCTGTTCTCATGGTTGCTCTCTGTAATTTCCTCGCTTTCACATTTTTTTGTATTTCCATCTGGCATTCTGTTGGATGACCTTTTAAAAGTCCAGCTAGTGGAAAATATAGTAGTCCACCAGCTGGAGAGCACACCTCCAGTATACTGGCTTCGTGTTGTTTCTCTTTGTCACATAATGGTGCTTAACCTTTAAAAGTTTAGGATATGGAACAGACATTTCTTCTTGCCTTCTTTGGCTAGTTCCTAACTGATATTTGGCGGAGACCAGCTGTGAACTCCTGGATGAATAGCGCAGTGATATAATAAAGACAGTATGGGGAGGTTGAGGGCCCTTTATCAGTTATACGATGACATAGAAGGATATGATCTCCCCTTCAAGTCTCTCCTCTCCTCTTGTCTCCTGAATAAAGTGCATATATTTGTTTTCAGCTGTGCTACCAGCCTGTCTTTTTCTCTAACTCCAGCTTTTTGAAATAGCATCTCCACAGATCTGTTTCCCAAGGATGAAATCAGTCCAATTATTTGCTTGCCAATAGGATGGTTTTTATTATTATTATTTTCTGACCCAAATGACTTAGAGACAAAAAATTGCTAATGCTTTTTCTGTGTTCTCCTGTCACTGGGAGAAAAGCTGAGCCCAGCTCCTGTTTTATCCTTTCCCACATTGGATATCACCACTCTCTGCTTGGCGAGGAGGTCTTTGCTGTGACCTGGAGGGCTGGAGGATCACTCTTAGTTTGTTGATACCTCTGAGATATAAGGAACTCATAATATATTTTGGTGTCTACTCAGATTAACTCTGAGGTACATCTTTGCCAATGCACAGAGCTATATCTCTAACAATACAGAGGCACTGCCACACTGTCAAATTGTTATTGTAGGGAAAAAAAACTTTAAAGGTGTTTGATTTTGATTTTTATTTTTTTATTCTGAAGAGTGGAAAAGTTATAGAGACGGCTTTATCACTGTTATTTATCACCTTAATACATGCTACACCATAAAAATGACTGAGCCCCCAGCAAATCCTTTTCTTATTATTGTTCATTCAATCAAATACTATAAGTTGTGGAAAACAGTCTCTTCCTTCAATGGCATGGGAATCATCTCTATTACTGGACAAGTACACTTAAAGATATTGCTTCTGTATATCTAAACAGAGAAAAGAAATAATGAGGCCATTTATGAAGAGATATGTCATGCTAAAAGCATTAGACAGCACTTCAGTTTGTATGTAGAGCATAAGCATAGTCAATAATATCACCCATAGACACAAATTACACTATGTGACACCTGGATTCTTTAGATCTAGTACAACCAATTACTCTGAAGAAGTGCTCTGAGTCTTGCACACAGACTTCCAGTTTCAAGCTTTTGAAGACTGGAGATGAACACGTAAATGTACAGTTAAATCTTTCATGTTTCTTTCCAGAGTGCCTGTTTTAGATTATGAAGTTGCTGAAGTAAACAAAGAAGTAACTTAAAACTACAGAAGCAGATTTCCAGCAGGGGCATCCTGGCCAGGTCTTACTCGTGAAGATGTAATCTTGTTTTGACATGAGGAGTAAATCCTTGAATTCACTTACACCAAAGTGGAATCAGAGTAAGTCCAACAGGTTGCACATCCTTTAGAAGTACTGCTGCAGACACGCTCTCACAGGGTTCCAGTAGCTGCAGGAATGACATGCCCAGTTTGAGACAGCCTGTCAAAGCCAATATTCTGTGTGCGTCTCTCTCTGTCCCACTGTTTGCCTTCAATTCCTTGTTTTTAAACCACTATGTATCTCTACTCTTTTTATCGTAGACTAGCATTGCTAACAAAATATATTCAGTGTTTGATTTTCTTAAAAAAGTATTTTCTACTCATGCCCTTTAGTGGAGAATCACAAGTCTTGCACTGAATCTTTAACTTATAGTTAAAGGCACTATCTGATGAATCTAAATAAAATGGCCTTCCAAAAATTCAGAAAACATTGATTTTTCAACTTTTAAAAACATTTTGAAAATTTGAAATGTGTTCCATCAAATTGAAATGACCTGGTTGAACTATTTTGTGGTTTTCTGAATTTCCAAGATGAGTACAATATGAAAAGGGAAAAATATACTCAGTGAAACATTCAGTTTGGGTATTAGTACAACGTGTGCTGGAAACAATGGTGACATTTACCTAAAAGATCTGAACATGTCCTGTGTAAAATCATAGAATGGTTTAAGTTGGAAAGGACCTTGAAGATCATCGAGTTCCAACCCCCCTGCCATGGGCAGGGACAACTCCCACTAGACCAGGTTGCCCAAGGCCACGTCCAGCCTGGCCTTGAACACCTCCAGGGATGGGGCCTCAACAACCTCTCTGGGCAACCTGTGCCAGTGCCTTACAACCCTCAAAGTAAAAAAACTTCTTCCTAATGTTTAATCTAAACCTGCCCTCTTCCAGTTTATAGCCATTCCCCCCTCGTCCTATCACTACATGCCCTAGTAAAAAGTCCTTCCCCAGCTCTCCTGTAGGCCCCCTTTAGGTACTGGAAGGCCGCAGTAAGATCTTCCCGGAGCCTTCTTTTCTGCAGGTTGAACAGTCCCAACTCTCTCAGCCTCTCCTCATAGGAGAGGTGCTCCAGCCCTCGGATCATCCTTGTGGCTCTCCTCTGGACACGCTCCAGCAGGTCCATGTCCTTCCTATGCTGAAGACTCCAGAGCTGGTTGCAGTACTCCAGGTGGGGTCTCAGGAGAGTGGAATAGAGGGGCAGAATCACCTCCCTTGACCTGCTGGCCAAACTTGATGCAGCCCAGGATACAGTTGGCCTTCTGGGCTGATTGCACATTGCTGGCTCGTGCTGAGCTTCTGGTCAATCAGCACACCCAGGTCCTTCTCCTCAGGACTGCTCTCCAGCCCTTCCCAGCCGAGCCTGTATTTGTGCTTGGGATTGCCCCAACCCAGATGTAGGACCTTGCACTTGGCCTTGTTGGACTGCATGAGGTTGGCTTGGGCCCACCTCTCCAGCCTGTCCAGGTCCCTCTGGATGCCATCCCTCCCCTCCAGCGTGCCCACCTCACCAAACAGCTTGGTATCATTGGCAAACTTGCTGAGGGTGCACTCAACCCCACTGACCATGTCCGCGACAAAGATGTTGAATAGTACAGGTCCCAGTACCGACCCCTGAGGAACACCACTTGTCACTGCTTTCCACTTGGACATCGAGCCGTTGACTGCAACTCTTTGAGTGCAACCGTCACCATGTAGGTGAAGGCCAGTGTTTAATTTATTTTTCCTATTCTGCAAAATATCATTTTTACAAATATTATTTTGCAAGCTCTCAAACTAGCACTGATCAAGGCACAGCTGCCGTGAGGGTGCAAAAGGAATAAGAAGCAAATTCTAAATAATGTTACTCAGAGTGCAAGTCAGATTTGTAGCCTGTTCTCTTCTGAAAGTACTATAATACATTTCAGTAATTATCCTAAACACTGCAGCCTCACTTAGATGAATTGAAATATTTTGAATAATCACCATGTGATACCACAGTGCTTTATTTTAAAGTTGGACCTGTTCCCAGTTCTTTAAATAATAATGCCTCATTGATAGATCGCTTTGAATATGTCCACACTAGAAAGCTGTACCAAGAATCTGTAGTCACAACAATTAAATATATGCACATTGGTAGTGATTTTTCCGCTGTACACTTATCCCTTGCTCACACGTGCTCTCCTCCTTTTTGGTCACCATGATGCAATTACCTTATGTCAGTAGCTACGGGGAAATTCCAGAAGGGATTTCTGATGGAAAGAGACAAATTGATTTCCTTGGAATCTTCAGCAAGTCTGTAGATATCATTTATCTTTTTAAAATGAATGCTAGGGTAGGCCATCTTTCCATGTTTGGCATGACAGGTTTCAAAGCAGTGTTCCAAAGTGCCTGCAATTGTATCAGCAAAGCAACAGCTCCCGTTTTTCCACGGCATCCACTGCGATGAAGCCTAATAGTTCACAGTCACCGAATCTGTGTTTGCAAGTCCATTCCATTCAGTTGCCAGTTTGCATAGCTTTAGTGGATGGCATTCATCAGGCAGAAGGTTGCTTCTGGCCTTGGAGGTGCAGACCATTAGGCCAAATTACTCTGGACTGAAAGGGTGCATGCTTGATAACTCAGCGCCTTTGGCACACCTAGAATTTTACCTGCTTCATCACACCATGTGGTACTATTCCTCGTACACAACCAGCTTTGATCCTGCCAGCAGCTCTTTACTGATACGTTAGATTACTTTCAAGTTAATGGTATATTTTTCCAGCCGTACTGTCCACTTTATCTCTTTCAGGTGTAAACAAACCAGTGTCTGCTTTTTTACGTATTTAATCAAAGCAGTTTTTCTTCTTTTCTTCTGAGTCTGGTTAAATTAACTGAAATGACCTGCAAGGTCGTTGCTATCTCCAGACTGGATCAGAGAACGTAGGCAGTGCACTACAATCTACTTTAATCCCATTACAGCCATGTCAGTCCCAGGCCTTCGCTCTGATTAGACAATTAGATACCAATGGCTTTCTAATGGATTTACTACAAAGCATTAGCTGATGAAAATTCTGCAGTGTTAGCTGCTTGCCTTTTCGTTATAATGAGAAATGAAACACTGTCACAGGAATCTGTTAATTTAATAGCTTTCATAACAATGTTAGGAGTGGTAGTGAAAGAAATTAAACATGAATTGCTGCTGAGGTTAACCTGCTCCATGAGTTAGCCTCATGGCTATTTTGAGATGCATTTTAGCTATTACATAAGAACAGTTGATTGACCAAACTTTAAAATGAATGTATTTGATTTGTAACCCCAACTAGAATGTAGTACTTAAGAAATGCAACTGGCTGAACATTACCCAAGTACCTGAAGAATTAGTTGATAGACCCATGGAAATAAAAGGGAACTGTTTTCTTACAGCCTCTGAAAATATTAGCAAGAATTTAACTTCTCAGGTGTATGTAGGGATTGGTGGCAGCTTACATCTGTGTGCAAGTCACCCCTCTTCTGTGTCTACAGTCAGGCTGAAGAAAGTACACCCAGGATGGTGTGAACTGTCCTCAGCACCAACATTGGGCTTGAATGTAAACACCTCATGTCTTGCCTGAGACATCAGAGCACTCCGACAACTACCTAAACAATCAGGCAGTTTCCAAGTTTTTTCATTAACTGTAAAATCTCTACTACAAAAAGCCTAATTATGATCTTGACTGCTGTGGTGTGTATGGGGGAGGCTAAAAGGCTCTGAGCAGTTTGTGAAACCAGTGGGCAGATGTATATGACAGTAGAACCAGTACTCATTTCCACACTTGTTGGCAGATGGAGAGAAGCCAAAGACTGAATATGCCTCTGAGATTTTATTACCTAATATATCCTTTTGCCTGATCCCTGTTAGGCAATGGTGAGATTCCCCAGATGGCTGATACATGTGAGCTTGAATTGCTGTGGTCATGACCACAGACATTTTGTGCATAAAGGCTTTCATACTCTAATCCTGTCTCTTGAGTGTTCTTCACAGCCATTCAAAAGAAAAAGGATAATTTAATGTATACTAACACCTGAACCTGATTAGCTAAGCTAATGAGAAAGGTAAACAAACATGATGTCCATGAATTCATCCATTCTCTAGATCTACAAAGCTCTGAGATTTGATGAAACATTGAAGTTTTTCCCCATGACTTAAAAGTGACTGGTAACTGTGGGCAGATTATTTTAAACTGAGACATATTGACCCAAAGTGTTACATTTTTGTGCTATCTTTTGCAGATATAACTGCCTTGCTGTTTACCTCTCTGCAACGGTTTTGCCAGAATCCACTGCATGAAAAAAGGGGCTTCTCAGTGCCACTCACCAGACACATCAATTTACAGTTTTTAGGAAATTCTACCACTCCAAATTGGAACTAACGATCTTTTTCTTTTTTTTTTTTCCTTTTTTTTTAAAGCTTTTTGTCTCCTGCACATAAATTCCAGGTGACAACATCCCAACTTTTTGTTTTGATAAAATAGAAATGCTATAATGTCAACAATTCTCATACTGTCATATTTAAAAATATGCAATGTGTGTATACATATATTAGTGTATAAAAACACTGTCTTAAAATTAATATTAGCATATAATCTAAGTGTCAAATGAAATGAAACAGGGTGATACTTTTGAAATGAAATGTTTTGGCATTATCAGAATGAAACAAGAAAGATGAAATGATTCATTTTGACACTTTCCTGTGGAAAATTTCTTCAAAACCGAAATGTTCCTGTAGAACATCTTAATTTCAACAAAACTGTATTTTTGGAGTTGAACAGTGTTCTGCTAAAACAGTTTTGAGCAGCTGTAGGTGGAGCTTACCTGCGGGTGTCTGCATTTGCAAACTTACCTTTCAGCAAGATGAAGGCTACCAGGCATGTTAAATTCACTGTTCACTACGGAAACTGGCCATGAATTATGCAATTTCATCTGAAGCCAGAGTCACACTGTGACAAGACAGGGTCAAACCACAGCGTGAAATATTTTGATATGTGCTCTCCACTAACGAGACTCCCACATGGAACCAGCACAAACATGTCTCCACACAGAATGATAGCAGGACTGGGAATTTTTCCTCTAGGAGTTATTTGTGCATCAGATGTGCCTGAGCGTATCATCCAAATGGAGAATTTGGGAGTTATGGCATTTCCTAACAGCTTTACTAGAACATTTAATTGGTAAAACAAAACACGAAAGACCTCTGTTTCATGATCTTTTACTGATGTAATTTCATAATATTTATGATCACTAATGGTGGCTCTTATTGTCGGCATGTAGTTTGTATTACAACACAAAAGGATACATTTCAGAACACAAACTCCCTAAAATATGAAAGGCATTGCAGGGGTGTTTTTATGGCCTAACCCTGGCAAAACTCACACTGTTAGGCTAAGAATGCAAGCATAAAGCGCGTGTCTAGATCAAATACACAAACCCCTGTGGGAGGGTGTTTGGCCAAACCCACCCATGTTAAAGATGACCAACCGTAGCAGCCGGAGAAGCCCCAGACCAGACGTGGTCTGGCACCGCCGTTCATCACCCTTGTGGCACCAGGGTGGCTGCAGGGATGGGACGTGCACCCAGCTGGTGGAGGGGCAGTGCAGGATGCGATGCTGGAGTCCTGGGTATGGCCTCTTGCAGGTCTGCAAGTCAGTGGACCCACACCGCCCGACAAGGAGGGGCGTTTGTGGCACAGGCTGCCCATCAGAGGGTACGTGTGGGTCTGCACATCTGCATGTGCATGGATGCACGTGTGTGTGTAACCAGTACCGCCTGGGATTAGCTAAAGAAGGGTGTTTAGAAATTTGTAAGTGTTTATTAATGGTTTATATCTGTCTAGCATTGTGGTTTATCTTCTATATTACATTGATCCTGAATGTACAGTTTACTGATTGCCTGTTAAGTACGTGCTATTAATAATTCAAAAAACTGCTTTGGTTTAAATTACACAAGCAGTTTTTCCCCATGACAGATATAAACTGGATAGTTCAAATCTAGGCAACAGCTTAGAGACACAATTTAAAATTTCCTGTAGTTTCATTCACCCTTGAAACCACCAATCATCCATGCAGCTCATCTGTTTAACTATATTACTGTGTGGCTGTATTGCAGAACAACTTATTCCTTGACCAGACTCCAAGAGTTACGATCTGGAGCATACATGTAATGTTCCCTACCCATTTAAATCATCAAGATGAATTTTAAAGTCACATTTTATTTATAATGGATTCTGACAGAAATCAACTTTTCCTTTTGCTTAACAGTAAAGTTTATTACACACATACACAGTTATTTTTCCTGAATTTTTAAACTTTTATTTTTATTGCATATATTTATTAAGTCTCTATATTCACTGACCAAGCTTCCTATCAATGCACCATTTAAAAAAAAAAAAAAAAGACAAAAGCAACTTTTTTTTTAAATCAAGTGATAAATCTTGATATAAAATGTTTTTGTTATTTTTGCATCTTGACAGGTACTATCCAAATTCTTATAGTAAAACTTAATATTTGTACAATATGGGTAGCGTAGCAAGACATGAAGTTCACATGGAGGGTATAGAATTCAAAGATTCACTTAATTCTTTATACTATAATTTCTTGTTTTGAAGATGAAAAAGCCCTAACTGAAGACAAGACAACATCAATTTATTATTTATGGCATTTCATGGTCAAATAAATGCCCTCTAGCTTCCCACACTATTCACCAACAACTGTCAACATTGAAAATAATGTAACAATCAGGGTGAATCAAATCCTATGAATAAATAATGAAATCTATTTTCAATTCAAATTCAGCATCACTATAAAACAGAAACAACAACAACAACAACAAAACCCAGCAGCAATTTCTCTAAAGAGTAATAATAAAAATATTTAGATTCAGGAGGGGAAAAAAAACCATCATGAAGCATTGTCAGCTCAACAGGACTAATAGATGGGAATTTAGATTATTCTGTGCACTAACAAAGCAATGAGTGAATATAGAACTTATTTATGTTTTCATAGAGATGCTCAAGTAAAATGCCAGAGAGACTGAGTCAGCAATAGCACTTATTCTGCTGTGAATGCTTATAACAGTGACAATCTTTATAACTGTGTGGAAATAAGGAACTATCCAGTGTTGATATACTGTAAGTAGAAAACATATCCGTGAAGGTTGGCTAATGGACGTGTAAGTACTTTTGCCATGGACAACCATGGAATCAAGGAGCTATGGGTAGAAAAGACACACTGGTGGTGGTGGTGTAAGAAATGGACTGGAGATACTGTTTGTTTTTTTTTTTAATTTGTCTTGGAGAACGATACGGTGTAACATTTAGTGCAATATTTGTAGACAGAATTAGACTCCTGTAGGTTTTTAATAACATGTATTTCTGCCAATAGACAGTAATCAAATGCTAGATAATTAAACTACAGAAACAGTGTTATCAAGATTGTTTAATCCCTTCTTGTCAATTAACTTCAGTGGTATCGTGCCTACTTTCAAAGTCCTTCAAAATGTTTCCACTGATGTTGAGACTCTAGAGCACAGGTCTATCACCCTACCACCCAGCAAAGTAAAATAAACCTTTCTTTGAAAAGCCATGGAAATGCACATGAAATGCAGTCTTCAAGTGTGTCTATAGCTGTTTGATGCCTGTTCATATTCATTTAAATATTGTTTTTCTAAGGTAACAGAGAAAGAAAGAATCAAACCCTTCTGAAGTTTTTTGCGCAAATAGACAGTATGTACTTAGAAAAATATATCAAGGACACCTACGGGTGATTCAGAAAGCTTTTCAGTCCAAATAAAAAACAAGCAAACAACCAACTGAATACTGAATAAGGAAGAAACATGAAAGAAAAACTTTTTGAAGCTTTTTTAAATTGGTCTTTTGAATAATTTTAACTTTTCAAAATTTCTGTTTTTAGGGGTTTATATTTTTAAAGAAATCAAAATATCAGATTTTGAAGTGATGCATATTTCTGAGCTGGAACTTGTTCATATGAATGTTTCGAATCACAATATATCTGTGAATTTGAAAGCTGTCTTCCAGTGCATTCTTTAAAATAAAAGTTTTATGAAAGCCACCTCTTTCTATGGAAAAATCATGATTTTGCTGAATTGGGATTATCATTCTGACAATGTAGAATTTCTTTACAGCAGTCATGATTTGGTTGTTCTGAATATACATAGACTGCAAATATATGGATCAACTGTCCTCCATATTGCATGCTAGTTATCAAGGTCTTTTCAGATAAGGTCTTAAGATTGGAGTCCTAAGAATAATTTTTTTCTGAATTAGCAGAGGGATAAACTGTATTTGAGTGAGGGTTTGGGACTGGAGACTTTGTGTGGGGAGATGGGAGGTTCAAATTAAGACAACAGCTCATGCTTTTATTTGGTGAGGAATAGGTTAGGGTGTATAGTAAGAATGTGAAAGAGGAAGAAGTAAGGAGTATGGGGGCTTGGTATGAACAAGTACAAGAGAGATTTTGCTAAATTGTGATAAATATTCTTTATGCTTTATTTTTTTATTTATTATTTTCTTGCCAAGTTAAACATTGACAAATGTGCATTAAAATCCAAAAGTGTAATGCTGTTTCTCCCAATGATATTGGGATTTGATATTAAATACCAGAAGGCACTAACTGTGTTAGTGAAGATAAGTATCTTTAAAGAGAATTTACAAAGAAAGAAGGACTAGCCTTTGATGAGACGCCACTGGGGAGTCCCAGATTCCATGAAGAAGAAGGGGTTAGATTCTGAACACCATAGGAACAGCTCCAGCTGCTAGCAACAATGGTTAAAAGAAAACACAGTCCCAGCTAGTTATCCTTTCATTTAGCATACAGCAACGAAAAAAGCAAATCATTGCTTTAGTGCATCATTTGCTGTGAAATGCTAACAAATTTCTCAATGAAAGCTTTGCATAACTGTGTTACTAGAAAGCTTGGATGCTTTAAAAAAAAGTATATTAAAAAAAAAGTGATTTGATGCAAAGCTAAAAGTCAATGCTATCTTGTAATGACATCAGGTATGAAGATACGGGAAACATTCTGTAATATAGCTTTGGGAATTGCTAAAACCTCAAGGAACTGGTGAAACATAAGTGAAAGAAGAAACTGACATCAATTAATGGAATAATACTGCAAACCAATTTCATTTTGTTTTGATACTGGCAGCATTGCACCATGAAGAAATGGAGAAATGACCTCTAAAATACATACTAAAGATGAGATGTGAACCTTCTGAAAAGAAGATAAATGAATTTATGGTTCTCTGATACGGCAGCTTTGAATCAGTAATGTATACACTGACAGTTAAATTTTGTGCCTTTTGAACAAAAGGTAAAAAAAATTACATTGCATGATTCTTATGTACCCCTATATACTCTTACAGTAAATTGCAAGTTTCTATTAAGTAATTGAAAGGGTTTATTTACAGGTTGAATGCGGCTGGTAAGTTTCTAATTACCTGCTATAGTAGCCCTTAAAATGTTTTCCAGCTATTGTACTGAAAACTGAAGAAAGACATACATGAAACTGATGACACAGCCCAAGAAAATTCCAACCTTAGCAGTTCTGTGAAAGGCAGGGGAACTCAACTAAAAATGCAGCAAGCATAAATACGTTCATCCATGCAGCCAGCTAGAGCAGTGATCAAAGTACTCTTGGAAAATCCACTTAAGTAGGGTCCCCATAACCCTTTAATGTGATTTTGTAACGTAAAGCTGAAAGTAGCACCAGAAAACCTGTAGCAATGTAGTCAATACACAGAGTGCCCCTAATTGTGGGGGCTCCTTGTGGAACATCTTTTTGCCTGGTTAAATAAAGGTGCTTGCAGTGTGCAGTAAGTAATACCAGACTTCTGGTCACACGAGCTCCTTAAAAAAATGTCACATGGTAGGCAGATGTCAAAGTTCAGAAAAGCAACCCTATAAACCTTTCATACGTATATTGTTTGCAAAAGATGATGCAAGGAACAATGAATTAATCACAAAACTTATATCTTCATGACTCTTCTTCATTGAACTATAGCTCCATTTGAACAAAAGTTAATGAAATAGCACTGTATGATTCTCATGACCTTTTCTTAACCTTTCAAAGCCTCAGTTACCAACTTGCTTAAATGGTACTAGCATCAGGTAGAGAAGTTAAATATTGTTGGCCAGATGTTTAACCTCTACTTTTTCTTTTCTGTATGTTAGTCCTGAAAAGGAAGATGCCTTGTTGCACATTGTTTTGTGGTTTTTTTTTCCTCTCATTTGTTTGTTTTGTTTTGTTACATGGAGCTCCTGGGTAATGCTTTAAAACCATAAGTTATGCCAGAGATGTTCCAAAGGCAGAAAGGGACAGCTCTAAGACACTGTGAAAACAAAAATATCATCTCAGGTTTATGATATGGGAAACAAGTTTTCATTTTGTGGTCACTCTATACTTTGAAATGGCCGTGGACAAGTAATTTCACTGTTGTGTACTTTAGTTCCCCAGTGATGAAAGGAGATATACAAGTGTTTCCTAAAATTATATCTTGCTTTTGTTGCTTGGTTGTTTAAACTAGATAGAATTAACCCTTGTCATATAGCATTATTTTTTGTATCTTTTGAAAATAAATAGAAACTGAATAAATAGAAACTCTGTATTTTGTCACCAAAACAGTGAACACTAGTAAGCAAATAACCCTAATCTATCCCTTTTCTGCTTAATGAGTGGGAAAAGTTTTAGGGACTTGAAAAATTGTATATTCCTCAAAGCATTGGTACCATAGGAGAGGGAGCCTACCGATGCATTGTCCCAAAAACTTTTCCTCATGGGGATCAAAAAACGTGGATGTATCAGGGATGGGAATAGTCACAGCTCTTTTATCCAAATCACAGTGAGAGCCGGGGAAGGGAGAACAGAAGCAACCCTGAAAATAACCCAGGAGACAATAGATACAAAATACATAAATTAATTTTAAAGGAACACAGTTGATTTTGAACATTTGCCTTAAAAAAACTGTGTTAGAAAGTGATAGATAATAATGATAAAAGAAAAGGGTGATTTGTTGAGCAGAAGTGTTTAGAAGGGTTAACTTGCATCTGGAAAACTGCTCTAACTTTTCTGTATGAAATGTATTCTGGTCATTGGCAGGACTCATTACAATCATTGAAGTTCCTATAATCTCAAACTGGTCTCATTATTAAATTCTCATCATTAAATCAGTCCTGGACTGGATTTTAATGAACTTAAAAACCCAGGCAGGGTATTTATTGCAAAACTGTTAAATGTTGAACATGTCACACTTGTTATCTACATACATATGAAATCTTCAAGCGAGGTTCAGACAATGAGGCTCTGATTAGCAGCTGCATTTGAACAATATTCAGTTCTTCTGTATTATACCCTGATACCCTATTTTTAATAAACAATGCTGATTAGAATAAAAATAAAATACATGGTCCAGATTCTGCTTCCGTTCGAATCATACCATATTCTTGATCATGGCAGAGCAGCTATGGTTTTGCACCATTAAAAAGGAGATCAGAGCTGTCTTACAAATCTGCAGCATCTGCTCCTAAGACTCTGTGCACCCAGAGGCCCTTTGTTAATATTATTCACTGCTGTTTTGCCAAATTTGTAAACACTGAATCTTTATGGAGCTGGTTTTTTCCCTCCTTCCTCTCTTCATTGCTTCCTCTTTTCATTTCTTTTTCTTTTTCTTTTTCTTTTTCTTTTTCTTTTTCTTTTTCTTTTTCTTTTTCTTTTTCTTTTTCTTTTTCTTTTTCTTTTTCTTTTTCTTTTTCTTTTTCTTTTTCCTTCCTCCCTTCCCTTCCCTTCCCTTCCCTTCCCTTCCCTTGTTCTTCATTGTTCCACACCTTCAGATAATACAGCTAACAAGCTGCTGGGTTATTAACATATCCCATATTAAAACAATCATGGCATAGTCATTTAAAAACATCTTCTCTCTGCAGCATTATGTATTTGTGACTGCAGTGGTTCTTTTCAAACTTGTAGTAGTTTGTATTTCGTCTCTACAGTAGTCCATTCTAGTTAGCCTCCAGACGTGTAAATAATAAAAGAAAAGCATTTAACCAATACTTAGATTTTTCTACCACTATCAGACTACAGTAAAATCCACCATATTTAGTGAGTGTTAAGGTCATGATGCAAACATACCTGGTGCAGCGCTCCTGATTAAATATATTGAGAAACAAAATATATTCTTAGAAGTATGTCTCTTCCTGTACTACCACCACTGCTATTTTCAGTATTATGGATTGCTTACAAAAAAATTAAGATTGTTTAAAATTACTGTGGAATGCCACGTATTAAAGCCCTGGATTACATTTATCTATTATATGATTGATGACACTGTGCCTCCGCGTGCCCTAATACCAGAGATTTCACCAAGATGGACAGCTACAGACTTTTTTCCACTGAAAGAGATATTTTCTGTGAGAAACTGGGTGGCTGAATGCGATGCATCTCTCTGTGTTGCTAACATTAGGAGAGATCTTCCATGGATGAATCCATAGCAGATGGATCAGAGAAAGTGACTAATGTTAAAGTTAGTTCTTCCTGCTGGTTATTATGGTAATATTTGGAATATAGTACCACTTTTTCTTCAGTTTTCTCTCCTTTTCAACAGGCATTCTTCATCTTCTTAAGTGTTTATGCTAATCATCCCATAATGTACAATCACTCCAGTCTAGCAATTATCAAACTACAAAATGTTGCTTTACAGCAAACTGTACACAGATAATGTAGAAACGATTAATATCTCTAGTATTGTTCATTTGTTGCTATGGAAATACTGTTCCTCTATAGAGCTATTAGTAAACACTATATTAGTGATGCAGCCAATGACAGAGAAAACCTTGGCAAGCACTGTGATAAAATTAAGACGTATATTGTTAGAGATCTACAGTTTCAGCATAAATACATAGAAATATATTTCTTACTGTCGTGGTTTAGGCCAAATCGGCTACTGGGGACCTGGGGGACCCCAGAGGGGACCGACAGATGCTCTCCTCTACCCCTCTTCAGAGAGAGGGGCAGAGGAGGAAAAGAAACTTACGAGTTTAGAAGGAACTAAACTACTTTAATGAAATATTAATAATAATAATAATAAAAAAAATGAAATATATACAAAACCGTATCAAGCTCCTGAGATGACAATCACGACACCGGATGGCACTGGGGCAGTCCCAGGCTGACTCAGTGATGGACGGGAACTGGATTCCGGATCTGCATTCAGGATCAGGATTGCAGGCAGATGAACAGAGTCCTCCTCAGACGTCGGCCATTGCAGGAAGAGAGAGAGAGAGCTGACCTTTTGATCCCTCAGGCTTTATACTGAGCATGAGGCAGATGGGATGGAATACCCTTGTTGGTCAGTTTTGGGTCACCTGTCCTGTCTGCTCCTCCTTGCAGGTGGGACCCCACTATGCTTTTCTGCTTCCGACCCTCCAACGGGGCAAATAACAAAGTTGGTTGGCCTTGGGTGTTACAGCAATAAGTATAAGCAAGGTCCTCTCTGCATACCATGGCTGGGCATCAGCTATAAACATAGGTCTTATCACCCTGAGAGAGTGAACTTTGTCTGCACAATATGCTGTTAATTTCAGTTGTTAGAGAGGCCCAGCTAAGAAGCGAAGTTACTGACCAAAATTGGTTCTGTTTTACCTCAAACCAGGACACTTACCCATGCCTTCGTATGCTGAAAACATCCATTTCAAGTGCAGTCTATATAGACAGAAACTTTACAAGTCAATCATTGGTACATTGTTTACAAGTATATTTTAAATCAAAAGAGACATCAGCCAAAAAGAGCAACTTTTGCATTATTGTTATCCATGTAAGTTGAAGTGGATCTTCCCTGCTAGATATACCTATGGGGTTTATTTTGGTTTTTTTTTTCCCAGAGTTAATGTTCTTCTGCCTTTCTGTTATATAGAACAGTTTTTCTGTATTTATAATTAGTTTTTCTTTTCCTTGTATGTAACCACATGATTAGGAGGGAAAGTGAAATGTGGAACATTTTAAATAGTTCCTCTAATATTCCACTAAGAATACATTTTTAACTGTTCTGAATTTTCCATGCTTAATGTGCTGAACAGCTAAACTATTTTTTCCTCTCTAGAAACTGTTAATGCCAGTGAAGCTATGTAAATATTTTCAACATAAAATATAACTTATTGTCTTCATTTTCTAAGTCTTTTATGACCTAGTACTATCTTATTTACTCATCTCTCATAAAAATGTTGGGAGACCAATGTTTAGCCCATTCGGTCAGCTTCAGCCCAGCAAGGTTATCAAATACATATCTATACCCATTTTCCCTGAGTATCAGCATCATAATCATCAGCACAGCTACTTAATTGTTCACTTTCAATTCTCCTGCAGGACACCTTTGCAGAGATGCCCCAAACAAAATTCAGCATACACTGTGGTACTGTCAACATATTGGCATTGTGGTATTGTTTTTCTCTGCATCACATTGTCTTTTGTTCATGTTTCGAATTTGCCTGCAAAGCACAGCCATCTTAAGTACCTGAAGCAACCTGGCTGAGAGTAAACAGGGAACAGCATGGGCTACTTTATCCACGAGACTGTGTTAGCTGTGTCCACAAATGCTTACTGATTGTAAGTTCCTCATGACAGTTTTTTTTCTGGTTTGTTTTGTGTTCTCTGGCTCAGAGAAGCCATGGTCTGTGACTATGTTTCTATAAACAACATCAATAGCAATACTTTTAATATGAAAAGATAAATTGATATACATATTAGAGAGGGAAAGGAAAGTTTTACTGCCTTCTGTAATTATGAAAATACTATGATTCCAAATAATGTGATTGCTAGTTCTTATCAATCCTTTACTTCATTAGTAACTAGAATAGAGGACAAATTATTTGCAGATATAACTCTATTGCATCAAGTGGTCTTATGCATGTAGCTCCCCAGACTCTGGTCATGAGGAAAATAAGTAGAAATTTTGTAGGCTTTGAAAGCAAGACCTGTATTCTGTGCTGTGGAGGAGACATCTTTTCAAATCACATTAATGTATTTCCTGTATTTCCAAAATTTAACTTAACAGACTGAGGATAGCAGATGAACAGAATTCAGTGTTCCTTCATGCAAACATACACAGTAGATATGCTAAAAAAAGAAAACCTGAGAATTTTTTCATGCAAAACTTATGAAGCTCAACAAGACCAAGTGCAAGGTCTTGCACCTGTGTCAGGATGCTCACCAGTAACAGTATAAGCTGGGGAATGAAGGGATTGGCAGCAGCCCTGATAAGAAGGACTTGGGGGTCCCGGTGAATGAAAAGCTGGACATTGGCTGACAATGTGCGCTCGAGGCCCAGAAAGCCAAGTGTATCCTGGACTGCATCAAAGGAAGCGTGGCCAGCAGGTTGAGGGAGGTGATTCTGCTCCTCTACTCCACTCTCATGAGATGCCACCTGGAGTACTGCATCCAGCTCTGGGGTTCCCAGTACAGGAAAAACATGGACCTATTGGGGCAAGCCCAGAGGATGACCACAAAAATGATCAGAGGGCTGGAGCACCTCTCCTATAAAGAAAGACTGAGACAGTTGGTGCTGTTCAGCCTGGAGAGAGAAGGGTCCATAGAGAACTTGTTGAGGCCTTTCAATATATAAAGGAGGCTTATAAGAAAGATGGAGAAACTTTTTATCAAGGCCTGTAGTGACAGGACAAAGGACAATGGTTTCAAACTGAAAGAAGGTAGATTTAGATTGGACATAAGGAAGAAATTTTTTTATGATAAGGATGATGAGACACTGGAGCAGGTTGCCCAGAGAAGTTGAGGATGCCCCATCACTGCAAGTGTTCAAGGTCAGGTTGGATGGGGCTCTGAGCAATCTCATATAGTGAAAGATATCCCTGCCCGTGACAGAGAATTTAGAACTAAACAATCTTTAAAGGTTCCTTCCAACTCAAACTGTTCTATGATTCTATAATTTTGGAGGGTGTTTGAATGAGTAGGTGGGTGGTGGTGTACCAAATTTGTGTTTATACGAATGAATCACGGCAACACAAAACTCTAATAGATATTTAAAATTATTTTTATGTGTATGATTCCAGGCACATTCTTTTAAGTGTGGGATAATATAAAATGCTCACTGCTACACCGACCTGGAAGAGCTCCATAAAATCACTTAATGGTCTACATCACAGCTTCAAATGATTCAGTTCATTACAATTAATGAAGGGTGGTAGATCTGGAAAAAATTTCATATTGGATATGGTCATAGTCATTTGTTCTGTTCACTAAATCATTATGTTATCTCACTGGCATGAATCTTTCAATTTTAACATATTAATTTAAAGCCGCCTTTTTTAGACTTTGCTTTGATAACCTTTGTTGGATACACTATCCAAAATAGTTCACTCTGAGGTATAATCTATAATTTAAAAAAGGCATAAAAATACTCTGTTCCAGTTGCCAAATTACACAATTGAAAAATGTTACATAATGCATAAACAGCTTTGATGAATCCTTTTAGTCATTCTTATTGTATAATGATGTTGACATTTCATTAATTTCAAGATTGTTGCAGATCTCAGGGAGACAATTTAACTAACTTTTAAAGATTTTACTTAGTAAAATCCAAGAAAACAGAAAGAAGTCTTCCTAGCCCTTGTGTTATAAAGAAATATCTTCATGCAAGGTGCTTTTCTGTAATAGACATTAATGCAAGACAAAATATCCGGATTCCTGGGGGAACCCGGAACACATTTCATCTGGCTACATCATTATGGAAATTTTGACCATTGGCTCTTAATTAGGTATTCTCATTTGCATGATGGAAGTTCATGATTTTGGCTAGATACCATTCATAGCTCTGCTTTGCTTAAATTGCTTTGTATGGAGAGTTATATTGCACTACAATAAACAGGGAAAAAACCAAAACCTTGTTAACGGCTGAAGATAACTTGGCACTTATATTGCATATTTAACATGCAAAAAAGACTTTCTTAGGGTTAAAGAAATTGTAGCTGGAGGCAGTAGTAGCAGCTGCCACTATGTTCAGCTGAATTAAAATCTTTCTACGGGCTGAGAAAATCCACTGCTAGTCCTACCAGCTAAAATATTGAAAATAATCTCATGGTTGATGAGATAATGGCAGTTGTGACCAGCCTGGGGCTCTAAAGCAAGAAGAATCAAAAGGCCAAGGATCTTCTGTAACAGTGCACTTTTCAACTCTGATAGCTAAGAAAAAGAGAGCCCAACTGATCACAGACATTACAAAAATTACAGAGCCATGTCTCATTTCATTAAAATAAAACAAAACAAAAAATCATAGTATAGTCTTGTTATAATCTTGGCGGTATTCAACAAAAAAACCCAACAACATGCAAACTGCAAATGAAGCTCAGATGACTTCAGATCAAAATCTAAAGACAAAAATTAACTATTTCCTGAGAAAAAACCCCAACACCTTAAAACAAAACTGGGGGATGGTAATCTGGAAGCGTTAGACTGACTACACATTACAAGTATTATCCATGTTGCGATAACTGGTCTCTGACCTTAGCCTGGGGCTAACTGTGAAGCCTGGCTGAATATTACCACATATAATGAGAAAATACATCATATCATTGACTTAATCAAAATATGATAATTAATCATTGCTGTATCTGCCTTTGGGAATAAAATTTTTCTAAATGTTAATTAGCCTACAAAAGTAACAAGTGAGCTTTTTAATCTCCTTTATCTCTTTATTAGCTGATGAGCTAAGTACCTCAAGAGAGCCTCAGCTAGTACCCTCATCATTTTGACTCCTTGCATTGTGCCCAAATATCACACAACTGAGTCTCTTTCTTGAAAAGTATCTGTTATCACACAGCTGAATCTCCTTCTTGAAAATGAATACAGAAACCAAAACCAGAATTAATATTCTGCCTGATAAGCATGCCAAAATTATATAATTAGTGTTTTAATTCAGTTTAAGGCTCAGGTGAAATAATTTATTTCACATTACAAATTTGATGAATTCTTGCAACTCATTTTTCACTGTTGAAATAATTTAAATAAACATTATTTAAATCAGACCAGCCTTGTTATCACCATGCAGTAAAAAAAAAACCCCAAAAAAACAAACTGAAAAACAACACCCCCCCCCCCCCCCCTGAGAAATGGGAACCGACTGAGGAGCTCCACAAAACCTAGGCCATACAGTACTTTAACAAAGTGGGAACAAGGGAGGAAAACATTAAAGAGTCATGGTTGTTAGGAAAGAAAATTATGAATTTTCTGATTTTTTTTAAAGGCAATTGGAAAATACTCTCTAGAAAAATAAATTTCGGAAAGCAGCTCTAAGAAAATACCAGATTACATATGTAGTTTCAATCATTAAGGTGAACAAGTTGACAGTTCATTTTTTTTTGTTTTTTTTTTCAAAGAACAGCTCTTGAGACATTGTTAAAAGCAGAAATAAAAGTCAAGTTTCTAGACAGACGGGGTTTGCAAAGAGCTTAAAGCTGTACAGGTCCAAATATGAATCCTGTTTTCTTCCTTCAAATCTCCAGGTTGTTGAGGTGTAGATTCCAGGCATTTCTTTCTGAGCTGCAAGAATTTTCTTCTCCACCTCCCCAAATCTCCAGGTCTGGCTGTGTGACAAAAAGTTTCAGAAGCTCTCTCACCCTGTCATATTCGAGATCAGTCATTTCACACTACCAGCAGGCCCTTTTCTAACACAGAACTAGAAGTGTTAGTAACACTTGCTTTTGCTAGAATCACTTTTGGACTAGTTGATAGGAGGAGAAAGTGTGTGTGTAACAAGATGTGTTCCTTCTGGAGATACAGTTGTCATTTAGAAAAATGTGAAAGCTAAATACAAATAAAAATAAGACTCCTTCATATACATACATGTATATATTTATACACACACATAAATACATATTTACATATATGTGTTTGTATATGTACATATACACACACATATTTTTGTGTGTGATGTCTGTGTATGTGTCTGTAAATAAATTCCCTAATGGAATGAAAGAAATTTTGCAAAACTGTGTAACTGGCAACAAATATCTCTTCCTTTCTCTGGTATTTACAGTAATACCATTAATTATGATGAATTCTCTTCATATTCATGGGGTTGCAATATGTAACCCCTTAGGAGTTCTGTTGTAATTTAGCATTAATTAATTTCCACCTACAGTAAAGTGTTACTGAAACTTGAATAATATAGTGCTTCTTGCCTTTCTTACTAGCATCTGTGATTTTTTTTCCAGTGTTTTCCTCCTTTTACCTCCAGTAGTCAAAAGGTTATTGTACTTATTTCCAGACAGTGATACACAGAACTAAGATTTCCCTACTACCACTCAGACCTAAAGTAATTTAAATGCATTATTTATCCCTTGAGTAATTTGCCACAACTAATCCTCACAAGCAGGTCTAATGCTGGATCCCCTAGGACATTCCTCAATTCTGTTTAATATTAACCGCAAATGTACATCTTGAAAAATACACCAGTGGGGTACTGATATTAGGCTTCTTCGACACCGAAAGCCAGAACATCTGTTTTTCAGTACCGATGGAGCTGCATCAGGTTCATCCAACACATGAAGCCCTATGACACAGCTGGGGGAACGTCCTGACCCCAGCCCATCCAGCCTGGCAGCAGAAGAGTTTTGAATGTACTTGAACATGGACTGGAAATAAAACTGCGATGCTGATCTTGCACCCTTTGTTCCCAGGCCTGAAGCTGCTAGCATGTCTACCCGGACATTGTATGTAAACCTTGTGGGTAAACGTCTCTCTTCAACCTTTAGTAAATCTATATTTACGTAGCGGTAGCATAGGTAGTGTAACTGAGGTTGTCTCTCTCCATAGCCATATCTTAGCTGGCCATACCTATAATGATGGTTCTTTCTCATTTTCATCTACTACTCAGCCAGTTACACCATTAAAAAAACCAAGGCTGCAACACTCTTGAGGGTCTTTCAAATATTCCAAAGATCAGAGAGATTTGGTGTCTCTTGAACATAGCAGTAGGATTGCAACTACTGTAATATAAAAACAAACATTTGGGGATTCAGGAGATTGTCTTTGTTGAATTGTTTTGTTGGTTTTTTTTTTTTCTCTTTCAGCAGAACTGAATTTGAATTGTCACATTTTCAGTCACATGAATGAGAAAAAAAGAATTATACAGAGCTTTGCTTTTCTGACAGTACTCTAAACTGCCTTTATACTTCTTAAATACTGTTATCAATGCTTCTTTAAAGAAACATCTTCTAGTTAGAAGACTTAAAAAGCACACATATTTTTTAAAGAAAGCCACTACTATTTTAACAAAAGATAAAGTGTTTAAAGTACCCTAGAGAACAATACAAATTATAGTGAAAACAGAAACAATAAAAAGAGTAAACAAAATATGTTGTATTAAAAATACTAAAGGCCATTTTGAAAAGTAACTAGTGAACATTACCAGTAGTTTTCCAAGCTACATCCCCAGTCAGTTTGGCGGGACAATAACACAGTAGCAATTTCAATAAGGTTTTAATGCAAGTCTTTAATGGAGACCCTATTATGGTGCCATTTACGATGTGAGCTAATGATGGCAAGATCATTTCAATATCAGTCTAAGGGGATTCCATTATGAAGTCATTACAATATGAAGCTGCAATAGCAAAATACTTTCACAGCAAATCCATAGAGACAGTGTGATGGTTCTATTACTTGTTCCAAAGTGATACGATGACACTCCAAGGATTTCACTGCAAGTCTACAGAGACCATACTAGCATGTAAAATGACGATGTGTATGATATGCTTCTTTGCAGATAGACTTGTATTTCCATTCTAAAATACAGTTTTGTTGTGAGACATTGGAACAAAAAAGTCATCGTATGAATCATGCCTTGTTTCTTACATGTGCTCCAAGACACAGTGCCTTAACAGGCAAGGCCCTTCAATTTTCATTCCTTTTCAGCTTCAGTCTTGTTGATACAGTTAAGAGACAAAGTGAGCTTAGTTCTTAGTTTCTTTTAGGTCATGATTCTTTACCAGAATAATATCATTTACTTCAGTACTCACCTACTGAGGTAAACATAAGAATAATCTGAGGTTGGTGTTATCATGCAATAGTACCTTCAACAGTCCCCACTGACAGGATTGATAAAATTGTAGGATCTGAACTTCTTTGGAAAATGTCCTCAACCTAGGAAGAAAATTCTGAGTCATAATGGTTGAGTTTGGTTATCTCTCTTTGTTGTAAGGGTAAATTCTCTTGTAAGTTTTTAAGATACATGTTGTTAGAACTGCTTGTGACTATGTTGATGGAACATGTCATCAAGGGCAAAAAGTTCTGAAAAGCATGCCAGATTTGCCAAAAAAACCCATAGATAAGTATCCTTTTGTGGCATATTCTCAATTAAAGAGTTTAGGAGTTTGTCATGGAAAATGTTTTTGAAGCTTCCCCCCCTATTGTGTTAGATTATCAAATTGCTATTGAAATGTGTAAGGGGTGTGGGGATGGCTGTGGGGGTGGAT
The DNA here is from genome assembly GCF_000708025.1 of Charadrius vociferus. Lineage (NCBI taxonomy): Eukaryota > Metazoa > Chordata > Aves > Charadriiformes > Charadriidae > Charadrius > Charadrius vociferus. The sequence continues at coordinate 1,827,944 of NW_009648545.1, read as the reverse complement.
GTGTTTGTTTTTTGGTTTGGTTTTCATAGAATCATAGAATGGTTTAGGTTGAAAAGGACCTTGAAGATCATCGAGTTCCAACTTCCCTGCCATGGGCAGGGACACCTCCCACTAGACCAGGTTGCCCAAGGCCACGTCCAGCCTGGCCTTGTACATCTCCAGGGATGGGGCCTCAACAACCTCTCTGGGCAACCTGTGCCAGTGCCTTACCACCTTTAAAGTGAAAAACTTCTTCCTAATGTTTAACCTAAACCTGCCCTCTTCCAGTTTATAGCCATTCGCCCTCGTCCTATCACTACATGCCCTAGTAAAAAATCCTTCCCCAGCTCTCCTGTAGGCCCCCTTTAGGTACTGGAAGGCAGCAATAAGATGCCCCCGGATCCTTCTCTTCTCCAGCCCCAACTCTCTCAGCCTCTCCTCATAGGAGAGGTGCTCCAGCCCTCGGATCATCCTCGTGGCTCTCCTCTGGACACGCTCCAGCAGATCCATGTCCTTCCTAAAGTAAGGTTTAAATAAATCTGAGCAGACATTCCTTTCCAGAATCTTGGAGAGATTTTGTTCAGATTTGGCGTGAAGCTCGATTTCTGGAATGCTGAAGTCTTCTGTGAAATGGAATTGCTATTTATTTCTCAGCACTATAACAAATACAGAGAGCTTCACTTGCGAAGCAGCGTTCATCTTCAAAACCCTTTGTGGATATTGAAGTTTACAAGTCTAGATAATTAAGTATTTCAAAAGCAGTGCATTTGAGACACCTTTTTAGATGACTGCTTGCCATTCAGAAATACAGATTTTTTATCATAACCCCACTCTCTTCTTCTCCAATGCAAATCCAAGCATGTATCATGCTGATACACCAGAAAGTCAAATTCCTAAAAATCACAGAACAGGTGGGGGTAGGTTAAATTACATGTCCTGTTCCTGCTACTGCTCTTTGTCTGACATCTTATTAATTAATGTGTTCAGCTCAGCAGATCAAGTGGTTTTGGCTGAAGGATCTGTTATCTCAGTACATTCCTCCCTTTGCTGGTTTTAACTAGCTGCCTTCCTCCCATTCTGAGGAGTTCTAACCGAGTCTGAGAGCTGTGCACTTCACTTTCTCACGTATTTGGCATTCTGTTCATTGCATTTCATAATCTTAAATCAAATTGCTAATTGTAACCAAATTTCACAGTAGATTAGTAGTCTCAAAGATGCTGAGTTTCTGTAAGTTTCAGGATTATAGAAAGCAGGTCAGAGGAGACCAAAAAATGTTATTAATGCCCTCACAAGAGGAAAAACTAAGTATGGAACTCCTTTTATTTTTTTTTTTATTTCTGCAGTATCCAATGACTCCTCTCAATACTGATACCACCTAGAAGAGCAAAAGACAGACTAGAGTCAAAATTACACATATTTATGTTATAGTATCATGAACTCATCTCTTTGCTGTGATTCCAGCTTGCGTACTGTATCCAAACTATCCAGAGGAAACTTAACTACAGTGTTTCTGTACTGAAATTGTGGTAGCTGTATAAAACAAGAACTGCTAACAGACCCGAATATATTTAGAAAATGAAGGGAAACCACAAGATGCTGTGAACCTCTTAGTCAGGAGGAAGTCTACTCCAGTATGAAGACTTTCAAAAACATCTCATAAGGTGCCTAATATTTTGTTCTTAACCTAGAATATGAAGAATCAGAGAGCACTGAACTACACTGCATTCTTTTTATGATTTCTAACGTTGTAGCAGTTCAGACAGGCATATCAAACTTTATTCCAGCTATGCTTCCTTTTTATTCTAAGAGGTCTTAACATTATCTCACAATCATTTTTCTCAATGGAATAAATTGTTAATCATTCTCATCCCAGCTCTATTTTCATTTACTTTTGTTGTGTATATTTGGAATCTCTTCAGCAATCATTTTTTTTTGGCTTTCTACAGTCCTTTGAAAAGCTTGAAAGAGCTAATATTGTATGTTTGGTTTATATGCCATGTGTAATAGGCAGAGAATCAAATCACTGGTTAAACTTCAATGCCAGCATTCTCAGCTTGCTTGACTTCAGCCTCAAAGTCATCAGAGCTCACAAAATAAATAATAAAAAAATGCAGCCATATATTCTGCTGCTTCCACAAGTGCAGTCTTTGCAGGCCACAAAGCTTATGATGCTGTCCAAAAGATAGCAATTTGTCTGCAATTTGAAAATGGGTTTGTGACATGATGTACTTATTTGACAGTATAATACAATAATAGATGTGGGGTGACACGGCTATTGCAAAATAAACTATCATTGGTAACAGGGTCTTGTCCACAATTAAACCATGGATACTGAAAATAGTAGAATTCTGACTGACAAAATGATTGTATGGGTAGAGCTTGGCAAGATGCATTTTGAGGGAATAGTCACTTTTTTTCCAAAAATTCTTTAAATTCAAAATTAAGTACTCTTAAAAAAATGGAGGTGTTTCCATCATTCACTTTCATCAGAAAAATCTACTTAGAGAAGAATAATTTGTTGTTATGGATAGGATAAAAAAGATGTATGGGTACAAGGTAGCCATTTATCTCTATTACAATTAATTAAAAAAAAAAAGAAAAATCAGACATGTAAAAGTTTGGGTTTGGGATTAGTTTCTCACTTTCAAAGTTCATCTCTTTTTAAATACCTTGGTAAAAGTCTTCATCGATACTGCTCAATTGTTTTATTTTTTTATGTCAAAATGTAAACTCTACTGGTCAAAACTTCACTGATTTTTGATGATGCTTGGTGTCCTGGTTTGAGGTAAAACAGGACCAATGTTGTTCAGTAACTTTGCTTCTTAGCTAGGCCTCTTCTAAATACTGAAATTAACAGCATATTGTGCAGACAGTGTTCACTCTCTCAGAGTAACAAGACAAATGTTTACAGTCTATGTCCAGGCATGGTATGCAGAGACGCTTTTGCTTATTGTTATTGCTACAACAAATCCAAGGCCAACCAACTTTGTTATTTGCCTCGTTGGAGGGTCAGAAGTGGAAAAGCATAGCGGTGTCCCACCTGTGGGGAGGAGCAGACAGGACAGGTGACCCAAAACTGACCAACAGGGTATTCCATCCCATCTGCCTCATGCTCAGTATAAAGGCTGAGGGATCAAAGGGTCAGCTCTCTCTTTCTTCAATGGCTAACGTCTGAGGAGGTCTGCCTTTGATCCCGATCCTGAATGCAGATTCAGAATCCAGTTCCTGTCTGCCACTGAGTCCAGCCAGGAACTTCCCCAGTGCCAGCTGGTGTCATGATTGTCATCTTGGGAGCTTGATATGGTTTTGTATATATTTCATTATTTTATTATTTTATTATTCATATTTCATTAAAGTTGCTTAGTTCCTTCTAAACTCATAAGTCTCTTTTTCCTCCCCTGCCTCTCTTTCTGAAGAGGGGTAGAGGGGAGTATCTGTCAGTCCCATCTGGGGTCCCCCAGGTCCCCAGTAGCCGATTTGGCCTAAACCATGACACTTGGGTAAGGAAACTATTGGGAACTGTAACAAACATAATTTTGACCAAAAATAAAGAACACTTTGGGAGGTTTTTTTAGCCTTGAGACACAGTTGGGGAAACTAAAGAGGGTGTTCTCTTTAATTTCTTTAAAACATATAACACATTTGAATTTTGACATTTAAAGAGGAAACTATTTGAGTGAGTGACATCTCTATGGAAGAACAAAAATACACTATGTAAAGTAAAGCTAAGGAAAACTCAGATTAGGTGGTTATTTCAGCCCTGTGTTCAAATGAGGAGTCCTTTTGGATTCAGTGGAATCTTCCACTGATGCTGTCAACATGGTCTTCTGCAAAAGGAGGACAAGAGCGAACTAACCTCAGCCTCAGTGATACCTCAGTGACACAGTGGTTGCTAACCATGGGGATCCATCCATGAGATGAGGGAAGAGGAAAGCTGGCATAACTGTTTATTAATATTTGTGGGCACAGCAGAACCTAGCAGTTCTGTACAGGAGCCTCTTTAAGGTAGGAAGCATAAGAAACAACATCAGGGTGTGTTTCTTCTCTCATGTTATACTAGGTAGAAATGAAGTAAACTAATACAGACCTGGTACTATTGCAGTAAGCAGAAAAAAACCTAAGAATTCTTCAGGCTGCTGAATTGTAGATTAATATGTAGTTGAGGTACATTAAGACTTGTTTGCAGTCCATTTGGATGGGTAACAGCTATTTCAGTGATGGTGGATGTGGTATCACTTATTTGAATTGATAATAATACCTTCATTGTGCAAGATCCAATGATAATAAATGATCAAAAGACAGTTCCTCCTCTAAAAGCTTTCAGCCAAATATGACTGACAACGGATAGATAACATACGGATTGCTGGAGCAAAAGAAAGTATTACAGGAATACTGATCAACCTGATAACAGCAATACTTGCAAATTACTCAAATAACCATCATCTAGCTTTTCTGTGAGCATCGTATCCACAGAGTTTTAAGGAACATACATTTATGTCCATATTCCCTTTGTAGTTGCAGTGCACACTGCATAAAAATAAGTGATGTTTTTTTCACTGTGTGAGATCTGGGAAAGCAGCAGCCAACTTGTAGCTATAACAGGCAGCAGCAATAACCATCACCACTGCAAACTCTGGCAGACATTTTTGCTGTAAACGTTGTTTCTTAAAATAAAAACCTTTATTGTTAAAAGCTCTCTTCATTCTCCTAAAACCTTGATATCTCTGCTTGCCATGCTGTCTTGGTAAGGCCATTGGGAGTGGAGCTTAAGGATTTCCAAATTTGATACAGTTCCCTTGTGGAGGTACAACCATAGTTTGTGTATCTCTAACTCCTCCAATCCCGCCTTGTCTCAAGGGGAGTGTAAATATAAAAATGTGTGGCTGTCTCTATAGCTTTTTAAGTTTTTGTGCTTTCTGTCAAACCCAAAGTGCTAAACATAATTGCACAGGTGAAAAAGCATTTGATTGCAACACAGAAAGTACAAAATCTAATAATCTTCAGCACTGTGGTGCTTCTGACATTACATAAAATAATCCAGGCAAGAGCTGATGAATTTTTTTATTTTTTTTTTTTAACCTGAAACTAACTAAAACTAGCAAAATGAATGAATAACCCTTAAACAGAAAAGCACTACAGTAATTGAGAAAGGAGTAGGAGGACCAGGTGGAAATAGACTGTGGAAGTATACCTAAATTGTCATTCTTGCTGTCATCATTGCTATACAAAATAAAGACCTCTGGTGTGCTGAATTATCTCTGCCTTCCTCTGTATCCTCTGATATGATTCACAGTTCTTCTTGTACGACAGTTATTGCATATTAGAATTTAGAAGTTGTTACTAATCTTGTGCTGGGAAAAGGGAACACATCCAGGAATTTATTACTAGTCTGATAAGAACTGAAGAGTCCAACCAAATTGCCTACCAGGTATTATTAGCACAATTACAATGATGCTAACTCTTACAGCTAATAATACACTGAAGATTTCTATGCACAAGCTTTCTAGTATCTAATCTTTTGCTCCAGTGTAAATTCACCCTTTAAATGTCTTTCTAGGTCGCAAAGTTAAGAGCTTCAAGGGGTAGGATGGGGGTTACAGTGAGTTATCAACATCCTAAGTACTTTGCTGGGAGAAATATGAGAGGGGTTTCTCCTCTCTCACGCTTGGGTCCATGTACGGTCACTGGCCTACATGGCTGTATTCCTTTAGTGATCAGTAACTGACCACTGTGCTTTGTGCTTACAGTTTGGGGTCCCTGATATCATCCAGCATCTTTGCTTTCTTGCACTATGTTTTTTGTTCTGGGTTCACAGACAGCTCACTCCACACAGACTAACTACTTGTTATTCCCATCCAGTAATTAACAAGATGTTACACCACATAACCACTCAAAGCTAAAACAAGTGAAGGCAATAGTCATCTTACCACTACACAGCTGTCACAGATAAAACAAGCTAAAAAGAGTTCAAGCCCAGATAAGCCCAACAAGTCCTGATGTTCTGCAATGTTAGTAAAAGCCTGTAGCCTTTTACTAGTAATTACAAAATTATATTTACTGGATTTTCCCTTGTTTGTTCTACTACAGTTCAGCCTGAACTTCCACTGCTCCATATGACTTAGCTTGAGAAAATTTAGTATAGTTCCTGGGAAAGTTGGATCTCAGATATGAGAATCTGTATCCATAGATTGCAAGGGAATTAGAATACAGATAAAAAAGTGAACTGCAAGCTTCACAAGCCAGGGAAGTACAGTATGTTTGTGTCTGCTGCGTTGTAAGGGTACTTCTCTTGACCTTGAGGCACCTAAATAAAGAGAATCACATTCATTGCTGATATAACTCCAGTAATATTAACGGTCATACAAAGGAATTTACTTGGCTTAGAGGCTAGTCTCGTGCAGATAAGTTGGTGTTTGTCAGTCCTAAAATTCCACCACTCACAGACACATGATAAACTTTATACTCCATTATCATTAACACGATAATTGTTCTTTTGTGTCATGGCTTTTGAATGCTTTGGCTGTAAGTGTACTCAAAGCCTAATGCCTCTTTCCTTGTGGGAAAGTGCACATACTTTTGATACATTAAAGATTTAGCTATCCCACAGAAAAAAAAAAAAAAAAGAAAGAAAGAAAATTACTTCACAATATTTACAAATCTTACAGATTTATCATCTACAGGAAGAAAGAAACCCATATGGGATTCTAACCATTGTATGCATTTCTCCACTCAGCTCTCTCTTCTCCTTTTCTCCACATCATGGAAACATAACCAACCCTCCCTCCAAAACAAAACCCAAACCCCAACTGACTTATAAATAAGAAGCATTTTTTTTTCCATTTCCTGGGAAATGTCAGACAGACATGTGCCTGGTGGCACCAAAATTTGATGCAGGATGTCTTGCAAACATCTGCAAATTCTACTTATTTACTGCAATGCTTCCAACAGTTTAATATACACCTAGAAATTGAGATTAACCTTTTAAAATTTTTAAGCAATCATTTGAAACGAAAAATGGATATACGCCAAAAAGACAACAATGAAATTTTGAAATTATATTGTATTTTCATTTACCGATATTGGTGAAAGAGAAAAGGATAGTACTGTGTATCACAGACCTAAAATGTCAGAAAGTCATCAATCACTTGCAGAGAAATTGCCTGGTTTTGTGTTCTTTTTAATCCTTAGGTGTTTGGACTGTGGAACAAAGACTTCAAAAGGAACATCCTTCAAAAGGATGGTTCCAGTTCCAAAAACTGGGCCCAAGGAGTGGCTGAATCGTTGGACTGGATTGACTTCCCTGTGACTCTCAAAGCATTTTCCAGATAGCATTTTCTTTGAACACTGGTCTGTGTGTGTGTTTGTGTCCGCTGTGCCCCAGTTCACATGGTATAGTGCTTTTATGTTAAAGGTGTCATTCAGATATTTCTGTCACCATTTTATGAAGGTGCCAGACTGTCTGGGGAGTGCCTCTGTGGCAAGTGTAACTGAATCCTTTGTAAGTTGTTATACATGATATCTCCTTTCATTTTTTCAGATGACTTCACAGAAACAAAGAATAGGAGAGTGTCTTTACTTTTCATGAATAGGCCATTATTAACCTCATGGCAAACAGTTATTTTGTAGTTATTTTTCTTCTTATTTTTAAGGTACTATTACAAATAACTAAGAACTTGCCGACAAGCGCTTACTGCTTTCTCCCAATTGAGTGTATACTGCAAAGCAGAGCAGAATATTGTTTACTACTGAAGTGCCACTGTATATGTGGCTAGAACATTTCTTCCTATGTTGAGAATTTGCCAAAAAGATAAGAATGGTAAATGAACACTATGGTTGTAAAAGATATTAAAGTTAGGAAATGTCAGAATTAAGTCTGCTTGTCAAATTGAAATTATTATCCTTTACATACATGCAATTTTTAAGTATGTGATCACAAACCCCTTTTTGCCCACATACCACTGAGACTAAATTTTCAGGATTTGACTGTCAGTGCAATTCAGATCAGCTGCATTGAACTCCAAGTTTAACAGCATTTTAAATATATCCTAATATCTATTCTACTGTCTAGGATGGCTGGAGTGCAGCGTAGCATGGTTGTACCTTCTCCACCTACATGAGCGGGAAGAAACTACAAGTGATGAGGTGGAACAGTTACCTGCAATAACCTCTGTTATTGCAAGCTTGTTTCTTTAACCTCTTTTTTGCTTTTTCATGGCCATAGTAATAGCAGGATTGGATCTGTTACATCTAATAAAATGCTGCCTATTGAACAGTAATGAGCAGTAATAAGTAACATTAACTAATAAAGCATGCCATTTACAAAGTGTGTTGAGTGACAAAGCATTAATTAAAATTAGAAGAAAATCATGAAGTTGGTGAAGGATTTGGCAATTCTTGAGGACTGAGCAAGAAAACAATGTGATCCCGTTCTGTAGGCTACCAACAGTGTCTTGTACATGGACTTTTCTTTCTCCACTCCAGGATTTTGCGTAACTGGATTCTCAGGAGGGTGTAAAGACATTCAGGGCCTCTGTGTCTTTAATAGTATGCCTTCAGCTGATCTGCTATTCATCACAGGCTACATGGTTACTGTGTGTAGAGTCAAGGGACACAACTGTTCACCCTATGGCTGGGGTACTCAGGAATCAGTAGGTTTACATGGTGAATCAGCTCTACAGTGTGTTTCTTGCCCCTCTACCAGCATCCTGATCATGCACGGTGCTGTACTGGAAAGTGTGGAGCTCTTCGGTGTAGGGGTAGGGACCTATCCAGAGGGCAGCTGAAGTACTACATTTCTACCCATACAATAGGTCCTGTCTGCTAGAGGTGGGAAATCTGAACTCTGCTGGATGTTTCTACAGATAATGAAGAGGTCAGGATGGCATCGCACCAGGGCCATATAAACATGCTGGGACACAGAAGAGGCTGACTGAACCAGAATGGGATTTGCAGGGTACTACTGTGATTGACTGAACCAGACTGGGACTGCCTTCTGCTTCCTCATTATTCCAGGGAAGCCACTGGGGTAGCTAGAATCCTGCCTCAAGTTCTCCGACACTGATGTTGGAGGTCAACACTAGGAGTGCTTATGAAAGGGGAGACCCTTTTCTTTTGTCAGCTTACAGTTTCACCCTGGATGGAAAGGCATAAACCTACCCAGTGAGAAACACACATATACAGACCTATGTCTGGAAAACCCTGAAGAGAAATATGCTTGCCTTCCCACAGCGCCCCAGGCTGAGCCAATGCTACTCTGTCACACAAGACCCTAATTGGAGATGCTTAGGAGTAAGAAGTCTGCATAACATATTTTAAATGGGATGCTAACAGTTTTCTGTCACTGATAGCAGTCCCTGAAGAGTCTGTGATGGAGTTTATTTTCACTAATATGGTAGAGAAACACAATTATATTTCTGCTTTTCCCATCATGTTATTGAAGTTTGTAAATTATAGTAAAATAATATACACCTTTATAATGCATGAATCAATTTTAGTAGACCTCTTTATTGTGTTAACACATGAACATATGCATGTGGATACATATATGTATATGCACCCACTGACTTTTCACTTCAGGGGTTGTATTTTCAAGCTCTGTCTTCCATTTTCTATCCCCTTCCCCGATACAATTGAAACTCCAAGATGCATCTGTTTTTTGCCTGCATGGTAAGCAGTGATCGTCCCACACAACCCCACTGATTTCACATGAAGGTAGCAGACCACCTGTGTGTCACCACTTACACAGAATTTAAGATTTTTGATGTGTAAATGATGGCATAATCAAGCATAAAGCTGCATGAACTGCTTAAAGTGTCTGGCAGATAAAAGTTGCTCCCCTCTCATTCACTGTACAAGTACAAATATAGAGGCCTGTTTTAACGTTAGCTTGCAGATTAGTCTTTGTTTCCTGAAAGTGAAAGAAAAAAATTGAATTTCTTGCTCTGCTAAAAAACAAGAAAGCAAAGAAACAAACAAAAGGCAGGTGGGAGGCCTTCATTAAAGAAAGCCACTACAATTAATTAATGATCAAAAAGGGAGGTGCTGCCAGCCAAGTTTTTAACATGCAATTTTCTAGTATGTGAATACACTGTAAGATCCTTCCTTTGTGAATGAGAAACTGAATGGGTAGTGGTGACACACATCATCCTCCCAGACAATAAGCAGCATGTGGTCTCACAAGCTGGGGTCACACCAGCTTGTAGTAACTGGACGTCCGTTATTTTCCTTGGGAACAATGACTACTGGGAGCACTAAACTCCCAGGCTTTTGTGAGAACATAGTATGTTTCCTTGTGCAGATGGCAACGATATTGCCTACTGCTACTGTAGATAATGTGTCTGTCTAATGCAATGGAAACGTACTTCTTTTCATCTGCTGCATTTCTGGTTTGATCGACGATGTTGTGTGAGTGAAGGTGCCGGTATTACTGTATCATTCCTGATTAATGGTGATATCATCAGCAGCAATTTTTTAGGCTTAAAGTATTGGTTAGTGCTCAGTACTGAAAGGAAGTATATTACTGAGGTAGAGCCACAGAACTCAAATCTGACTCAACTAAGCCTGAGATTTATTGGCGTTTCTAAAACTTGTAAGATATGGAGATACTATTTATGGGGTGAATCCAGTACAGAAAAAAATGTTTTAAAGAGAGTTTCAAATGCTTCTCTATATCTATTTGTTATCTTTCTATTCTAAAAATTAATTTAGCTGCCTAGCCATAATTTTTCAAAAGCTTATGTTTATGAAGAAGCTGGAATATTTCTATTTCCTTCCTTAATTATTTCCACTGTGAAAGATATTTTTATGTGCTCTGTCATCATTCTAGTTAATGAAAACTTCTGGTGCCTAAAATATTGAGAGAAGAAACTGCTATGGGCCTTAGGTAATCTGAGCTGAGTTTTAATTTCAAATTTAAAATTATTTCAATATTGAAGTGTCAGTGGAAAGTAAGCAACTAAATAACCAGTAAAAATTGACTAACTTCATATCTCTACTTAGGATAGAAAACTGTTCAATATTAGCAACACATTTTTCCAGCACCCTGTATATGCTCAGACAGAAAAATCTTTAGAGCACTGTTTGTCTCTTATCCATCTGTACATATAGAAAAAGGGAATCTCCCATCTCACCTGAGGTAATGTAACAAATATGAGGAAGAAAGGGAACAAAAATAGAAAAACTAGCAGAGTGGGTTCGGTCTGCATGTTTTTCCAATTCATAACCAACTCCAGTATAATCACAAGAGTTACAGTGACGTAAAACTGGTAAGAGAAGAGAATCCAGCTGATAAATTCAAGACTGAGTCTTTCATGTTGTTTTCAGAGGAGCTTTCAGAATTAGCACAACAGGCGTTTAAAACTGCCTTGGAAAAGACAGGGGTAAAACAGATGTTAAAGATTAGTTAAGAGCTTCTGCAGTCACTGAACCACAACATAATTTGGGTTTGTTGCTCTTTTGATAAAAGCAGCATTTCTGGAGCATATTCGTGTACAATAAGCACACATCTCTCTTTCTTTCTCCATTAATGCAGGTGACCTCTAGGGAAGAAAACTTTTCCAGTGTTAATTAGGCTTGTTTTCAGTAAACTTTTGTGCAAGGTAGAAGTTTATAGTTAAATATTCTTTTATATTTGTAATCAGTTTTTAATGGATTGTGTCTATGTTTTCTTTTACTCCTTTCAGAGCTGTTAAACTGAGGGATAACTACTGGGGGAAATATGTAGTTTTTTCCGTTTGTAAATCCATTAGTATTCCTCACCACAAATGTATCTATGTTAATGTAATTTTCAGTAGGTTCATAATGTGGGTAATCCCAGCACCTCCTAATCGCTCTCTATTACCTGGAATTTACACATTTTGCAACTGAACTGGAGAGATGTGCTGCTGTGCTTCACGCAAATATGAATCCTGTGGAGGTTTTGTTTTTTTTTTTTTTAACCAAAAGTCCAGAGAGTTCCTATGTGCTTTCTGCTATCCTTTAAGGAAGCATTTGTAATGCCTGGATAGATGTAGACAGAAGCAGCACCATTTTTTCTACAGAGCAAGCATACTAACTGCAATGCTATAAGCCCACAGGTTTTTGTATTTTCTGCTCAGTGTTCATACTTGAGGGAAAAGTTTCCATTCTGTTGCAGGCTTAGTGTGGACATTCTGTAAATATCTCTGCTATCATAATATGATTATGGTGACATTTTCATAGCGGGCAAATGGAGTGACTTAAATTGGTAGTCTTTATGTCAACGGACTGTGCTTTGCAATGATTTGACTGCAAGATCACTAAGTAGAGAAACTTTTACAAGCCTGTGAGAGAATATTTGCAAAATAAGAAACTAGATTCTGGTGCCTTAGTCTCTGTGTGTATCAGCTAACCAGGGAAGAACACTAAGCAAAATTAACGAGCAACTGCTGAGCAAAGACAATTAGGATAAGGGAAGTGGTAGGAAATACCTTTCTTATTTCCTATCAGTAGCTCAGTCCAAGGATCAGGCCTGAATTTAGGCAGTGCTCCAAAAACTGGTGCCTGGACACAATATTGGAATCATGTTAAATGCTTGCTTAGAAGTAATTTAAAATAAACAAAGAAAGAATGGAAATTATATCTGAAACAATTTGATAAACTTTATCTCATTAAATATTCCTATGTTAATTTTATCATAATCTCTGTTATCGGGACAGTACCTCTTTAAGAAACAGGCAAAAGGAGATCTAAGCACTTGCTTTTACATGCTTCTGAAGTTAGCCTTAATAGATCTAGAAAGAAACAATGTTTTCTTTTTTTTCCTTCCCCCAGAAATTTTAAAACACTTTTTTTGGTCTGGGATAATGTTCCTTTGAACGCTGGCCAAAGTCTCAAGGCATGTTAGTATGCCAAATCCAGTACACCTACTTTTATTTACAGTACGCAAAATCAAATATTTTTTTCATGCAGACCCCAGCCTTAACAACTCATATAAAAAGGGGTGTTCTCCTTCTTCTTCCCCTTCAAGGAACAGTGAATGAGCTTCCAGGTAAAAGTAATTTTGTTTTACAAGCTGACACCTTTTTATTCTCTGTTAATTCTAATGATGTCTTAGAAACATGAAAAGATTGATTTTGTCCTTTTATATGTAATATTTATAAATTCTCATTTATTTTAATCTTGTTCTCATGCCTGATATCATTACTAGAATCCTTTGATAAAAGTACACATTTATTAAGCTCTCTCTCAAATTCTAAGGAACGCTTTGTCTCTTTTCATGTATTCAAACAGGGCAGCAAACAACTTGAAAAAGTTTACAGTAAATTCTTCCAAATTCACGGCAAGCAATTGTCAAAATACTTAAAAAAGGTAAAGTAAAAATCTGTGATTTTTCTAAATCTCCAAATTACGCACACAAACTTCAGATACATATCTGCTCACTAAGAGTAAAATTATTAATAGGTAAAAATAGGCCTTTAAGCATACAGATGAACCAACTGAGTCACCTGCTATCTATTTTGTACTCATAAATGCATAGCCAGAACATGGAAAAGTTTCTTACTCAGATGCTTCTCTAAATGTTATAGTACTTCACTATTTAAGACTTAAAATATGTCAATTTTTTCTAGGTATAAACAATAATAACACAATAGTAATAGATGTTAAACTTTAAAAGTACTTATAAAGACTATTACAGGATAAAATTCTGAAAGGACCAACAAGTAAAGGTAAATGACAAAAAGAAGAAAAACATTTTTTTCCATGATCCTATAAAGTTAGTGCCTTTTGATTCTTTTTCCTGCTTTCACAGTTGCTTCCCACAAGAATGTATAAATTCATGTCTCAAGGACATATAACTTGTTAGTGTAAAGAACCATAAGTAAGTAGTTCTGGGTCAGGAAAGACTATTATTTACTTTATGAGAGTAGCTGATATAAATCCTCAACAAAGAATATAAAATATACAGTAGTGCTTACCCATCTTCTAGCACTCTGTGGTTTAGAAGCTTCTTAAGTTATGGACACGATCTTTTTGTTTAAAACTTTAAATAGTTTTTACTTCATTAATGTTTTTAATTGCTTTCTGTGTCTATTTATAATTTGACACTAACTACTTCCTTTTTCTACAAGGCTCCTCCACAGTCTATCTGCAGCATGGAAGAAGTACTTGCTTTTGTTTTAAAGCTCTGTATAATGATTTCATTGCCTTAATTTTAGTGCTTTCATTATCAGAAATATTGCATAATCACTCAATTTCTGCACACCTCCCATGATTATATAGTTGTTTCCCCTTCACTCTTTCTTTTTGAAATCAAAGCCTATATTTCTATATCCTATTCCAACCTGATCATTGCTCATGAAAAGGAAACTGTTTCCTCTCTAACTTTTTGAGTGGTGGGGACCAAACTCTCGCTACTTTGCACTCAGGATGCAGGCACATCATAGATTTATACAGTTGTGTAATGGTGCACAGTGTTTAATTTTCTATTCTTTTCTGAATGATTCCAACATTTTGATAATTTTTTGGATTAACACTGTTCACAACGACTCTCAAATCTCTTTCCTGTGTAAAGTGGGTAGGTTAGAGCATGTCACCCAGAGCATATGTTTAGGGGTATTTTTCATCATGTGTGTTACTTTCAATTTATCATTCTGGAATATCATCTGCCACTTTAGCACTTAGTCTCTTGGTACCATGATAGTCTCTGTAGCTCTTTAGAGCCAGCTGTTTTTATTATCCTCAGTAATTTTGAATCCCCAGGAAACTTTGTCTTCTCACTAATTGCCCTCTTCTACATATTATTTTCCAATATGGTGAACAGCAAAAGTCCAGGCACAAATTCCTGTGGGATGTGCCTGAAAAGTGACCGTGTATCTACCCCTTTCTTCCCAAGCCCTTTAGCTGACTATTAATCCACAAAATCTTAAGAACTTTTATTGAGTGATCTTGCCCAAAGTTTTTTAGTGTTAATGTATGGTTTACATTCAAATGCCTAGATAAGATTCATATTGAGTGAAAATTGACTCATGATGGTAGTATATGACAATTTATAGTAATGATGCTCCCTACCTAAAATCTAAATATCTCTAAAAGGACACAATAAGTACACAACACTTTTTAGTCTATGGGCTTTGATGAGATGTTGCAGTCCTGAGTGTGTCCTTGAGAATGCTATAGCTAAAAAAACAAATGTTCTTCTTTATAAGGGAAAGGTGGAATGCTCAATATTTTTGTTGTTGTCTGCTTGTTTGTTCTGTTCTTCTTTCTTTTGCTGTCCTTTATACTTTTCTGTGATCTGACATTGACCTATTTGCAGAAACCAAAAGTCCCTTTTGAAATGCAGAATCCAGAAGGATGATAAAATTATTGTTCTAGATTTAGGCATTTTTAGAGAAATCCTACTGACAGAGTCACACAGAAGTGTCTCTACTGTCCTTTGAATTCCTCAACAATAACAAAATGTGGTTCTTGTTATAGAGCAATCATGATTAATCTTCTATACAGCACAAATGGTCTTATTCCTTCACATTGTATTCTGCTCATTACTTATTGCTTGCCTTGTGTTTATCTGCATTCTAATTTGCGTTTAATAAGAAAGGTTCTCCCATTTCCCCCAAAGGCATTTAATTGAAGTGAAGGTGACCAGCAGGTGGTTTGCATAAAATTTCATTAGCCTCTTAGATTGTTTTTGACACCTTTATGAAAGAATGCTTCATTACCATGCAAATGGTCATTGGCCCTGTTTCCAAGCTAATTGCCATATAACATAACATAACATACATATCACAATGTTATACTCTCTAAGATTTATATGATTAATTCAGCTAATTTCAGAGTTATAATGACACACTTAAATAACTGCAGAATGGCAAGTATCTCATACAAGCCACATCATATTACGCCATTAAGAGTATGCAGTATTGAGAGTATCCAGTACTATTCAGACAAGAGAAGAACCAAAAAAAGTGTGTTTGATGTTCTTATCATTCAAGATAAAGAAAATGATGACTTTTTTTTTTTTTTTTTTTCCCAGCTTTGAGATGACACTAAGGCAACTCAGTACAAGAACTGGTATTAACTTACATTTCAGGTTGCCCAGAGAAGTTGTGGAGGCCCCAGGCTGGACGTGGCCTTGGGCAACCTGGTCTAGTGGGATGTGTCCTTGCCCATGGCAGGGAGGTTGGAACTCTATGATCTTCAAGGTCCCTTTCAATCTAAACCATTCTATGATTCTGTGACTCTATGATTCTTTGATTATCTCTCAAGAATATGAATAAATGAAGGTCTTTTTGCTTACAAGTTTGTAACCACATAATACTAGTAATTTCCAAGAAGTACGGTTTTCAAAATATTTTAAATTAATTTAAAAAACATCCAAATTTATTTATTTTTAATATTAATTGTGTTCTTTTCATATTGGTGACTTCTTTAAATATCAGATGTTGGTCATTTTTACTGTCATTTCTAGTTTGTACATTAAGCAATACAAAATTTCACATGTCAGTATCCACAGACTGGTTGCTTATTTTCAGTGCATGTATAGTTTGCATCTTCTCGTGTAGCACTATATTTTTTCTAAATGCTGCTGTGAACATAGCTGTTGAAGCTACAAGTTTCAAATAATACAAGTTACTTATATAAGGAAATACTGCCAAAGTAGCCTGAATTTTACTGAAATCCTTTCCTTTTGGGAGTACTTATTTAGAGAAATATCATTTGACGGTAATGAGACTGCAGTTTTATCTTAATAACTGCCACCTACGTACAGCAAACCATGACAATTTGCGTGTTTTATGATTATTATTATTTTTATTTTTTTTTGTAAATAATTAAAATGGATCATTGCAAGAATTTAGAACTAGTAGGTAGCCAATACTAAGGCTGTTGGATATTTCAACCCAATTTAGCAAGTAGTGGAGTATAAATGCCTGAAAACTGGCACTGAAGTTGCATGAAGGACAAAAAGCCACAATAATATCCTGTGTAATGGACTGAGATTTTGATTTTGTTTTTAATAATGAAAATACTCCATAAACTTAATCTCTTTAAAAATTATTTTTTAACCACAGGCAATTATTTGTCTTTATGTTTTTTATTGTAACATGTATACATTTTAATGTAACTTATGTTAACATTTGATGTTAACAATTCAAGAACACCAAAAATTATAGAGCCTCGTGTATGCCTGTGTGAAATGTATGTCACTGTTGTATGTCATTTTATGGATAGCATGCAATATCTCTGAAGGACTGGAACATCTAGCACAAACTTATAACCAGGAAGGGCAACTGATATACTTTCAGCTGGTCTGCCTGCCCTAATAAAGTGCCATCCACTCAGTGGCCTAGTAGAGATGAAGGTCCTGATGGAGAAAAAGGTGACTGGCAGTTGATGGTGCCAACGGGTTTCCAGTGATTTAATTGCCACAGACCTTGAGATTATCCCCTGTAGGACTGTTGCTTTAGGCCCTCCCATAGATCCTTCTTTGAGGTCACTGCCTATCCACACTTTACCATCTAGGGTCTACTTGAGGTCCCTGCCTCTCTGCAGGACCCACTAGATACAGTCACCACATGCATAACCTCATTTCTTTCTGAAGGAAAGGTCAGGTTCTCTAAATAGCTGCCCTGCTTTATAATATCATATTAAGATTCTATTAGTGCTCTCTATGTATAGTTGCAGCTCTAGTAATCATAGATAATGATGTTATTAAACCAGCATCCTCAGGAAGGGCCCGTGTAAAAAATGGGACTGTTCTAAAAAGTATTACACAGCAGATTAGATAACTATGACTTTCATCTCTTGCCTATGATCAGAACAGTATGATAATGAAGATCACCTACTCAAAGTGCTTTTCTGAGGTCTGGGAACCAAATTAAATTCATTTATTTCTACATGGTTGTTATTCTTTTTTCTTCTTTTTCTTTTACACTCATCCTTCTTTGTGAAGGGGACTCTTTCGGCATATTCACAACTATGCATACCTTGGCTCCAGCTTGGTGGCCCAGAAGGGTTTGAAGTGAGAGTGGCAGACTACTAGCATGAACCTACTTGCAAAATTTTAGTGATAGCAACATTGTAAAAGATATTCAATTAGCTAGTTGACAATGTTGCTGTCCTAACAAAGTTTGCTGCTACTACTGCTACTACAGACAATTTCTGACTTTTACAAGCAGTTTCATCTTTTCTGAAATTCATATGTTGTTATGATAAGAAATGAAATTACGTAGCTTAAAGGACTATGTCTTATTTGGACTTATGACTTACTCAATTAGTGGCATAAATCGTACTGCGTATCATGGAAAAATAAGTCCCAAAAGTAGTATCAGGAAAAGATTTAGGTTTCTGAATCATTTAGCAGCTTAAGAAAATAGATCAAATCTCAAGACTCTTTTTAATTACATTTTAGTATTTATGCCTTTGAGTTGTTTACTTACTGTAATAGTGAAGACTTGTTAGTCAGTGTGGAATAAGTATAAGTAATCCAAATCTCATGGTCACAAAAATGACCTGTTATATAGGAACTTTGCAAATCATTATCCTTATTTTATTAATTACCGAAAAGATTCTCAACCCTTTTTTTTTTTTTTTTTTTTTTTTTCCCCTGAAGAACCACAACATTGGAATGACTGTAGTCAAGAAGGGAGGGCAGTTTCAAAATTCCACAGTCTGCATCATAAAGCTGCAGCTACTGACCTTCTGCTCTTTTATTAAGAAAGAAAATCATGTAAAGTATTTCTGCTGACCTAATAGGTAATACAGAATAGGGAGAGTGAAGTGATTTTTTCTTTTACTCTAATCTCAGGCCATTTCAAATTGCTATACATCATAGCCAAGTCTTTAAATTCTGTGAAAAGATGAATGGACAATCACTGACAATATCTGAACATCTCTGCATTTCAACATCTTCACCTTTTGAATACTACTAAGCTATGGTACAGTGCTGGGTGTTTTTTAGTCAAAGACATTGTTTGGCATATTTCCATTACTTTGGTATTCTACTATTGATTTGTTCTATATGCAATAGTACAGAATACAAGCTATATGGTACAGTGTGTTAAATGCATAGTATAATTTGTACAGGGCAGTTGCACAATGCTTGGAAAATAAAAGGATGTGAAACAGTGAATCTGTATCACAAACTTACTGCAGAAGATAAAATGCTGCCTGGAACACTTGTATAACAATTCAAATGCCAGCTGGAAGTCTAAAATCATGCCTTTGTTGTAAATACTAGTAGATCCTGATAGTAACTACAGCATGGTTATTAACTTTTAAATCAATGAGAGCAATATTACTCCCTTCCAACCTGTTTCTCCATCTTCAGCTTTCTTACCTCAGTCTTGTCTTGATTGATCTTCAGGAAACCTGTTCACCTTAGAGAACCAATCTCATGTAAGTACTGCTTGAACATCACTGTCGAAATCAAGTACAGCAAGAACCCTTATCTAGCAGTTTTCACCAGAAAATGCTGGCAGTGACATCTTTTACTGTTTTGATCTTTCTTTGGAAGGTCTTGATAGTGAAATTCTTAGCTGGTCAAATTAGACAGGTCATATGGTATGAATCAATACTGCTCCTGGAATCAGACAGTCAGGATAAGCATACAAGTATGGATACAAGGTTAAATTTTATAGTTTTCCCTAATGTTTACTTAAAACTCTCAGTTTCCACGAATATTCATTCCAACAAAATCATTAGTTAGAACAGCAGCAGAGATACAAATGAGGCTAATGTGCAGCCACAGTGATTGATTTCAAGATGTAAATGAGTATTTGCAGTTTTTGTGAGAACAGAAATCAATCAGTTTCACCTCAATTGTAAGAAGAATGTAAATAACATTTATATACCTTATTCATAAAATCCTCCTGATTTCCCTGCAGAAGCAACATGAGGTATAAATGATGCAGAGTGTGTTTACCCTAACTTCTCGCTTCTTGAGGACCTTGAGGAATACATTTTTACCACAGTTGGGAGCATGAAAAGAAAACAAAACACACAAAAAAAGTGTTTCACGTGTTTAACTAATCTGGAAAAGCCAAGGTCCTGTCTCCCTTCAGAATCAACATAAAACATCTCAAGAATTTGTGTGAAGGAAGAAACCCCTCAGCACTGTCCTTCTATATCAGAGGATTCTGATAAGAAGTTGTAGTACCATTAGCTATAATTTGACATTAAATTTTTCCAGGATCAATGCAGCTGTACAAAAACTGCAAAGTTCCAGCTAAATGCTGCAGTACAGCCTTTGATATCTTTCTGTGTTATGATTAATTTAATATATCAATTAATTAAGCATTTCCACATTTATAATTGAGTGGTTATGCATGGGTAATTATCACATTACTACTGAAGTACCATAAACAGCTTTGCTCACTGAAGATTTTTTTGTCCTTTTTTGTTTATCTTTTCAAATGGACCGTGTTTATATGTAACAATATTCAGCAAATACAAATAGTGAGATAAATATTTATGTCTTAAAATACCTTAATTTAAATGTAATTTTCTTTAATATGTTTGTTTGTATTTACTGAATGATGCTGAGTAGCCATTATTACCTGCCAAATAACAGACAGTAGTAGTCACAGCTGATGACTGAATCCAACTTAATGCAAAATTTCTTTAAAATTTACAGAAAAAGTTGCTATTATTTTAGACATTAGTTAAGATAACTAAATTTATAAAATCTATGATGTGTCATATTTTCTGTCACAGCAGTATCTTATTGTATCATATATTTCCCAGGCTGCATTTCTCTTTTGCTAGGTTGCAGGTTCGAGTTGGGTGACATGGCTGTGTAAGCTAATATCCACCCTATCTCCAGACACTTCTTCCTACCATCAAGCCACATTCTGTTTTTGCTGCTACCCAGAGTTACGTCCAGCTGTTTACGTGGTGAACTGGGGAATTGATCCAGCTCTAAAAGAGCTGAAATGTGGGGGTTTTTTCAGAGATAATTTAGGATAAATTAGTTCATCAATCCAATCCATCCTGTGACTGCATAAACACTTGTATCGGTGCTGAGCAGGGGCTCCTGGAGCAGAAAAAGCCTCAGGGATGAGGATGCACTGGTGCGCCTTACAGCACAGTTGCTGTTGGAGGATCACAGCCTCAATGTCCAGGGCTCGCATTCAACTGTAGCATATCTGGGACACATAATAACTCATTCTGACTAAGGCCAGTTTTCATCATTGTGCTGTTTACACACATTGTTGTGAAGAGCAGTTACATTAACTTTCTGTATTTACTGAAAGCTAAGACTTACCTTTTTCTTCCACATGAGAAACTGGTAGCTGCAAATCTCATAGGTCCAAGAGGTGCCTGCCTTTCTTACATTTATTTATGAACCATCTTGTGCCCTGATCTTGCCTCTGGATCTGCCAGCGTGGACTTCTGTGCCCGTCACTTAAATCAGTAGAACTTCACAGAGGCCCAAAGGGCTACACCAGTAAATGAAGATGAGAAGACCTTTAAGACAGAGTTAGAGAAGTAAAAATACTGCCATAGTCAGCTTCAGCATCTTTTCAGTTTCAACCACTGAAAGATCTTTCAAATACTTAATTCTTTTTAGAATATTTTCTGCTGAAACTGAAGATGATAATTTTAAAGTGCAGGTCTTTCTATTATATCCTCTGCTAAAACAGTTGAATAGCCGCTTTGAACATTGGATTTATGTTTCTGGAATAAACTTTTAGGAACTCCCTTAATCTGTTCCATTTTAGTTCTGGAAGAAGTATAAATGCAGTCTTACAGATTCATCTTTTGCTGAGAAGTATCTAGTTTGCAGTCTTTACCTCTGCTCATCAGCATTCACGTTGTCCATATTGCCTACCAATAGTTCAATTTCATTAAGCTGTTTTTGAGCAAAACTGAATACCAGCTTGCCACAGTAATGTCTACTGTTAGCAGTAAGGGGACTTGAGCTCAGCACTCTGGTGCCGTCCCAAGGCAGTATCAAAGCAATAGCTCTAGAAAGCTGAATTAGAGCTGGCAGTTGAAGCAGAACACATTTCCCATTCTCTCTACATTATTCCTGCAAGTGATATCTTTCAGAGGCAGCGCTCTCAGGAAGAAAAATAGTGTACTGCTCTTGTGTCTGGGTTATGTATTTGTAAAACTACTCAGGCAGCAAGAGAAGTTGAATATTTCAGTATCTGTCTAGTCCTGCTCTATGGATACAGAAAAAAAAAAAACCCAACCACAACACAGTGAAAGGTGCTACATTTCTTTAAGAGGTACTAGTGCAGATTTCTGAGATAATTTTCTTACAAGGAGTGGAAGTGCAGCAGTTGTGTTTGAAAATACTTGCACATCTGGCAACTGTGTATCTAAGCTCCTTGTTTGTTAACCTACATCCTTTGCACTGCAGTTATTTAGAGAATCAGGGTGCATGTCTTTGTTGAAAAACAATTTCCTTGCAGATATGCAGCGTACAGCCTGAATAAATCAGCTAGAAGGACCCAGAAATATGCATACATAAAATCTGCACATTAATTGATATTTTCAATAGCTGCCCCTGAAATTGCAGAGTAAGTTTTTCACACTAAGCAATGATAACAGTAAGTACATCACGTTATCTTCCAAAAGCTGAACTAAAAGAGCTAAGGGTAAAAAAGTTTTAACTTATTAGTAAAAGTCAGCCATATAGAGTTAAGAGATATGACTTTTCTAATGCATTTTATATTAGATCCATACTTTATGGATGTAGAAGAAAAATTGTGGGAGGACCCAAGGTCATCTCTGATGCTGAGAGCTTTGAAACTAACATTTATATACAGGATAATTATTAAAGGTAGAATTTTCTCTAGACACAATCAGTGTAGAGCTGTTTATGGTAGATATCTGCACATATTTATCAAACATTTTCTGAGTGTATGGAGAAAAGATGTCTCACAGGGAGAGAATGTTATTATAGTCTAGTGGATTACCATCTTATGTGTAGGTTCAAAACTGGTAGCACTTCTAATATATGCTGCAAAGTACTGGCTGTTTTGCAGGTAACTTGAGGACGAGTAACTTGCTAACCTGAGTCTGTGGAGTTCACTAATCACGGAGCTTTTTAAATTGCTTTTTGTTGGCAGGGGAAATAAGCTCAGAAGGATTGAGGTGCTTCTGCCTGTTGAGCTCTACGGGCTCCTTACGAGAGCTCTGTGGCCGTACCACTGAGGTTGGTGCATTTACTCTCCACAGCAGGTTGCGGTGCAGAGGTCCCCAAGCTAGCAGAAAATGTTTAAACCCCAGAGCTGCGAGAAGTATAGATGCCTAGAAGCCTGTGATTGCTCAGAGCTAATAAGCCCTGCTTATTAACAGGCAGATCTATTTAACTAGGAAGTAGCACTGTGCTGACCCTGCTGTGCTGTTTTGGAAAATATGTATGTTCGGCAACCCAGGTCACTGTGTATACATACCAGCTTGCTCAGGGGTCTCTAATGCAATAAACTGCTGGGCTCTGAAGCCTTGTTTCTATCTTGAATACTCTAAAGAAACGTAAAAGGCAGAAACTCCAAGAGAAATGATAACAAATGTGTTGTATTGTATTCACTCATTGAAGATGTCAGGCAGCTACTTATATGACTGACTATGGTTACAGATTCACTGTATATAATGAATGTACTGTGGTTATATACAGACTCAATTCTGTGAAGAGGTCTTAGAATGGTTCCAAAAGGGCATAGCTCTACTCTGTGCTTCAACGAACAGGTGCAGATGGAGGAGAGCAGTGGTATTCTGCAGCAAATTATTGATGATTTCCTGACTACTTTGTCTTTTTAGAAGTGAAAACTCTTCTTTGCATGTGAAACTTGCAGACAGTATGGATGCACATATGTTTTAGGTCCAAAGGCACACTTTGATTTAAATAAATTAATAAATAGACAAAAAAATCAACAGTAAAGTGTGAAGACCTCCATGTCTGGAAAAGATTGTTTCCCTTTAATACTAATAAATGAGATTAAAAAAAAAAAAAAAAAAGCCTGTCATTCTGTTATGTTTATTGTTTACCCTATATATAGGGTCTACATTCCTGATTTAGTAGCTGTTGCCCCTGTTCTATGTCTGTGTCCTAAATGGACATGGCAATCACACTGTGCTGACTAGCAGCCAACATTTTACAGGCGTTAGCATAGGGAATATGTTACATCACCATTCAAAGACTACATCGACACATTATTAAGTATAGTATGACTATTATTATTCTTCTTCTTCCAAAATTTGACAACAGAGCTATATGGTTTTCTTCCTAGTTGCTTAGAGGACCTTTCATCTCCTTGCCTTCACTTCTCAAAACATCAGTGGGTTCAATTTCTGTGTTTGAACTAATAATCATCCCATTCAATATATGATAAACGATTTTGGGAGAGAGTCATGACTTAGATTCAGTTTTGAGATCTCTCCGATAACAGGTAGACTTTCCAGTCCATTTTCAACTATTAACAGGGTTTTGACTTAACTGGCCTGGGACACTAGATTTTTATTTTTTGTGTTTAAAAGTTGTGTGATTACATTAAGCTTTCCCTTCTCTATCCCCTCCTCCCTCTTCCCAATCCCTTTCATTCCATGAGAATACTTGGAAAACAAGGAGCAAAGGGAAGGTTTTTTTTGGTATTAGGATAAATACGTGATTTGTATGTCTCAAGAAAACTAAAAAATTGCCTCCACAGATATGAATATTTCTCTTGGAACATGATGGACCTGTGGAGTATTTCATTATCCTACCACTTAGTCTTTGCTTCAAGTAAAACAGTTTCAAACATTTAGAACACAGGGAAAAAAAATAAATCTAGTCTTACCTATTAAAAAAATAGACTTTTCTGAAAGAGCAGGTGACAGCTTGTTTGGTCTGAACAACCTCATGCCTGAGCATCGTTGTTACTTCTGTAAGTGCTCCTCCATTCTCCTCACCCAGGACCTCATGGACCTAAATTAAACAGGATAAGGAGACAAAATTACCATTTTAATTTATGCATACATTATAGGGTAAAAAGTAAATAAATAAAAATTCAGACATATCTCTTAACAGAGACATCCTTAGAGTTTACTGAATCAAAGTGCCCGTAACTTCATACCAAAATGTATAATTCAGCCCCGTAGAATACATTTAGAAAGCAAAGATGTGTTTTTTTATGTATGTATAAATATATATCTAGTCCCCCTGCGTAATTGCAGTTCATCCTTCTTTGAATTCACAAAAGCTCTGAGAGAGATGAGATTGGACATAGGAGTTATAACTCTGAGGAATTGGTTACAAGAACTAGAATCCAATAATTTACTATAAATGAATAAAAGTCAAAACAAATATTACAATATTCCTTCTTCCTTTCTTTTTATGCCCTCCCTTCCTGTGGTTTTTTTTTAGCCTTTTGGCTTTGTGTGGTTATTAGGTGTATTGATTATAATAGGTTACACTGTTTGAAAACAACTCCAAAAAAATGATGTTGTTAAATTTGCCATATTCATTTGGCATTTTATTAACCAACAATCATCTTCCAAACTCCTGTATCTTGACAGCTACCTTGTACTTAAAATAAACCTAATTTGATCTCACAACAGATTTACATGTGAGTATTACTATCAATTTAGCAGAATTAATCCTGTTCTATGGTTGCCTATATCTGTCATTAAATACTTTCTATTCTTTATGATTTGAAAGGTTAAACTTCAGTATTTCTGGGTTTTGTTTTGTTTTGTTTTTTTTTTCCCCTAACTTTAGAATTCTTCTTCCATGTCTTAATTATTAGGCAATTTATAAGAAACCTTTAGTTATCACAAGTACATAGGGGTTGTTGTTGTGTTTTGTTGTGGGTTTTTTTTTGTTGTTTTGTTTTGTTTTTAATGGATAAATGTTTAGCATCTTAGGGAACAGAAAATGTTTTTTGATAGCACGCTACAGTTTTTCTTCATCTCCAGAATCTTCATGCTCATTTACACTACACGCCTGATAACTTTTTCAACTTACCTGAAGGGTACTTCTGTTGAGTAGAGGCACTCCAAGGCAAAATCAATCTTCCTAATGGTGAGGAGAATTGTGCCACCTCAGTTGGTATTACAGGTTATTTAGCATAAACATATGTGTTCCCATTAAGGGCCATCCACATTCAACTAAAATGAGTCACTTGTGTAAGAAGTTTTGTTTATAAATCTGAGACTAATTTCCCTAGTCTATTCTGTATGTGCCATGTGGTATAAAATTGTACAAATGTCAGTGTGCAGCCTCGTAATATATTTCTCTGAGAGCAAAATGTAAAGTCATTATGCAGTATATTTCTCAGCAGAATTATAAATAAATAGAACATGAAAAATAAAATCAGTTCTAGGTGAAGACCTTCACTACTTATCTCTCAGTTAAAAATGCAAATATTTCTTCAGTAACAACAACTCCGACGTGGTGGTTATATTAATATACAGTTAATACAGATTATATTAATTATGTGCACAGATAATGACCTGTTGGTTAAAAGGCTTCATTCCCACAGGCTTTTATAGCTGACTATATGCTTCACATGCACACGACTGTACTGTGGCTGCCCTTCGCTGAAAGAAGGGTCTTTTCAGTCTTGCACAATACAGAGAGATAGAGTCAGTCAGGTTTTTAACTTCCTCGGAGGTGCCCTCTTTCAAGCTAGAGTCTCTTTCATCTGTAATAGTCAGACAGGAGAGTTTTGCATTTCAGAAAATGTTTAGTCTATATTTTGGCTGCCTTTTATGTGTTAAAATCTGTGGAAATGTCAGCCTTCCTGAACCTGCCTGAGCCTCTTACGGTATTCAGTGTTCACCCAGCTACTCCTGTGCCACCACCGCCAGAGATCTTGGTTGGAGAGGGCAGGAGGAGAGGGACAGGTGGATGATATGGTCAAGCAAATATGGGTTCCCAGCATCCACTCCCCAGCATGCCCTGCAACGGCACTGGCGTTAGGCTGCTCCTGAATGGTCTTGCTGCAGCAGGAGTGCTCCGATGTGCCCTTCTACGCCCCTGTCACATCCCATAGGGAGGATCCTCAGCCACACCACTGGCACACAAATCATTGTGTATCTTGTTATAAGCTCTCTGCTGACCTATCTATACAATGCCACCTCAGGAGTCTGCCTGACAGGATTGCTTCCACTAGCATTGTTAGCATAGGATTGGGGTTTTGGCAGCAGTGCCTGTACAGTCTGGAGGGAGTTTTATTCCTGCTTTTCATCAGACCATTCTCTACTTGTATTTCTGGTGAGGGAGAGGGGGGTCCCCATTGCAGGTGTGGGCTGTTGCTTGTTAAAATTTTGTGCGTCTGACCTGTTCAGTGTCTACCAGCAAGGAGAGACTGGGCTTGGGCAGGTGCCAGCAGGGACTGTAGAGTAGCTGCCATGGGTCTCAGTGGCACCTGGCATAAGAGCTGTAGCATTTCTGTATGATGCTGGCTGGCACAGTATACTGTGTTTGACCAGTGTTGCCTGGTAAATTTGGATCTCTCAGCATTTGTGGTTACAGTGTTCAAGGGCAGTGTCAGACCACAGGCTCCAGATGAAAGCAGTGCACAGAAGCTAAACCACTGAGAGAGGTGAGAGTTTTGGAGAGCAGAAACCTGTAGCTGTTGTGATAGCAGAAGCAGTGTAGAAAATTGAAAGGTCTGGGGAAGCCGCTTGTGCTGGAGAGCTTTTGATGGCATTGGAAGCTGGCCTGCTTTGAAGGGAAACCAGGGCCATGTACTCAAAGAGGCTGAAATGTGAAGATGAGGTGCTGTAAGCCTCACAAACATGCTTGCTGGGGTAAGTGTGAACAGCCCAGGAAAACTCCTGCCAGTATCACTCCTGAGTGTGAACACACCCTTGAAGCCTATGAGGCTGCACAGGATGGCACAATGGACCAGTCAGGAGATTCAGGTGGAGCAGCTATGTTGCTTTCAAGACACTGCAGAGTGAGCCTTAAGACCTAGACTGACCAGGCCAGCAAAAGAACTTGGCCTCTATGTGCTGATAAAGGTGCTATAAGAAAACAGCACAAGAAAAGACAGTGGAATTCCTCTCTATTCAGCAAATATTTCTGACACCTTCTGGCTAAATCTGATCATGATTTACAAAGACAATGACACCCTTGAATGCCCTCAACAAGCATAGTTTAAATGGTTATAAGAGTTCACACTATTGCTGTAATCCATATAGAACTTTGTAAACAGATTTTGACATCAGACTCAAAAAGGAGAGCCTTAAATAAAGCCAGTACATACCAGAATAAAGCTGTTAATGACAGCTGTCAGGGTTATGAAGTCATTCAAAAAAGAGATGTTTAAATTAGGGTTGTGGTTTTGTGGCACACTTTATGATACAATTTTTAATTACATAGTCACACCATTTTTTTTCCAAAATATGCTTACATCACTGAATAAGCAGCACCAGGCCTTTTCTACAGATGAATGAGTAATATATTCAAGGCATGTGTTTCCTGCAGTTGCACGAGAAGTACTGTAAGGTCATGCGATTAAAGACTATCATAAATCATTTGTTGAATAGGCAACTTCAATTATGACATTTCCTAACTTTCCTGTATTAAATTAAAAGTTCTTAATGTACTCATAAAGCAGCTTCTTCTGTGCACTTATTTCCTACTTTAGCTTGCCTTTTGTTTACTTTATTATGTAGTCAAAATGAATCTAGTTTACCTAATTAGAATATATACAAGCCTATATCATCTTTAGAAATGGAGAATTTTCAGTTTAAATGTGCAATAATTAAGAGCAAATGCGGCTGAGTACTTAAAATAGTGACAGCTCTGTATTTTTAAAATGTTGGGATGCAGTTTTTTGGTTATAGAGAACAAGAAAAGAAAGCTGGAAAGATGCTGTTAAAGACATACTGAGACTTTTACTTTTATCTCAAAGATCAAAGGAACCCATGATCTTCAGCAAAAATTCAGATTGAAAGTGATGAAATTATAATGCACATTGCTGATGATAAGCAAAGTAATTGTTTAGCAATTTGTGGAAAGGTGGAGAGCTTTCATAAGAGAGCAAATGAAGACACAAGGTAGCCCAACCACACATTTGTAGTCTGTCAGAGGCTATGTCTTGAAAAGTGGAAGGGTAACAACCTCTAGACATATTCTTCAACTGAAACCATATTTATATAAAAAATCAGGATGTACTGTTGCATAATTGGCACAACTGGGGACATCTAATCTTACTAATGTCTCCATAATTGGTACAGACTATAAAAACAAAGAAATAAAGAACACAATTAGTATAATGAGATAGACTGTTCAACCCTGACTCTTGGCAAGCACTTAACCAAATATTTCCACTGTGTTCTCTCTCAGAAATAATTAATGTAGAATGGTATGCCTTCTTTCTTAAAAAAATACCTTGACCACTTCTAATATTTATTACACAACTTAGTCGAGAATGTCCACACAGAGAAGAAAGGGTCACAGGCTTTGATTTGCTCCCATTTTGTCCTGCATGAAACTGGAATGAGAAAGTGTTGCGCAGGGGCAATATACCTCTTTCCTCCACAATATTGTAGCATTGATGGAGATAATAAAAAGACTTAAAATCATCCTAAAACATACAGAGGTTTAAGACAGGAAAGCTTTCTAAAAGCAAGCTTCCTGTACCTGTGCTGAAAAAGGAGGTTTAAAGTAAATCCAGGGCTCTTCATCAGCAAACATAAATAGTATACTTCTATTGACTCAGAGGATTGTGCCTATTATGCCAATAGCTAATTTGTCATCAAAGTACCATTCAAAGGTTTGATCACCCACTGTTGCATGAAGAAATAGAGTTTAAGGATTAAATTTATTTTCCCTTTACATTGATTTGTGTGTAGTTCTGCAGTTCTGAATGATATGGGGGTTGCTCATAATAGTATGAGCTTCTTTACATTACCAGACTTGGTATTATATCCTTGAAAGTTCAGAGACAAGCTGAATGACTGAATCTTAACAGTGGCTACTGTCCTCACAGTAGGAATACACATATTATTCATAAACTGCTCTCACCAGATAGTAATTTTGTTTGCGGCTTGTTTTAAATGAGCTGTTTAAAATTCTGTAATTAATTCAGTGTACACGGCAAAAGTGACAGATGGTTATGATAAAGGAACTTAATGCCTTGTGGAAGCAAGTCAAACCACAATCAGTAGCAGATGTTTTCTACAAAACCAGATTGTTTGTATGTGTGTGTGTGTACATAATACATGTATATACATGTATATAGTTGGAATAAGGATTTATATATATGTGTTTATGTATATGTCTATCTGTATCCATAAATGTTACTTGAACACTTCCCCCACACAGAGTAATGGTTGCAATGTTTCTTAGTGCAGTAATGACCACACTTATTCCTGTAGTTGTGCAAAATAATTCTTTCAAGGACAACTCCTTCAATTCCTCTTAAATTTTACAAAATGTTTACAAAGATATCATTTTTGGTGATTTGTTTATAAGGTAAAAGTATATGGTTTAATTTTTCAAGACAAAAAATCAAAGCAATGGTTTCCAAAATTTTAGAGTTGTGGTAATACTATACAAAACATTGATTGAACTGTCTCTTAGAGATTTCAGAAAGGTAATTACTGGAAGACACCAATGAAATTGAGCTGGTGTTTAACAGTAGCCAGAATAGCTGTTAGCTTATGACTGGACGTAGAGTCAGCGAGGCTACGGTATCACAGGCAACCGTTTTTCAGCATTATCACATGCTGATCAAAGTACTTCAAAATGCTTCATAGCATATGTAAATACACATTTTTAAATGTAACCATCATAATCTCACAGACCAAACTTGACAGGTAAAACATAGCTAAAGAAGGACTGGGCATTCCAGGTAATTTTTTTTCTATTTCAAGCTGTGATTTCTAGTATTAGTAATCTCTCATTCAGTCTTGTGTTCTGATCAACCCCTTCTGTTGCACGGTGATGTCATGGATGACATATAGTCCTTGGTACATGCTGGGGACCATCTAATTGTGTCATGAACAAGCAACACAAGTATTCGGGGACTGGTGATTTCAGCTCTAGACTTGGGTTGTCTCTGAAAGGCTGAGAAACTGAACTGGGTATGCACCCTGGACGAGACCCAGCTTTATATCCATTTAATACCAGCATGCGTACCAATCCCTCTGTTCACAGTCCCCTTATCTTTGCAGAAAAGAGTTGGACAGAAGTCACAGCATACTTTGAGAAGGTTCCTGGCTTGGAAGATCAGAAGACAGAACTCCAGAGGTATGTAGAGCCTGGCTGTACTTTGCAAACCCTAGGTGCTCTGAACTGATGTGATTTCCTCTGCAACTCCAGGCTCTTTCAGCTCAGCCAGCGTTCACTGCTGCTTATGAAGATCTTTTCATCCCCATACATTGACACTGAATATCTATTTGTGCTGTTGGAGAGAAGAAAACAGAAACGAATGATTTAAATTCTGACACTTCTAAATCTGAAAAGCTCACTCGAGCAGGTCGGAATGCAACCTGCTAGTTACAAGAAAAAAATAAAATCAGGTGGGAAGTACATAATCAAAAATTCTTTTGAGGATCACAACACTCTATTTAAGTAAAGAACTCTTTAAAAGTAATTGTCAAATATGTGAGTTAAAAAATTATAGGTCTGAGTAAGGCTCTTCAGGTATTTTGGATTACAGACATATTTATTTATGTATTTATTTATTTATTTATCATGGGAAAAGTCCTCAGCTCTTACTTCGGAGAGTAAGGATTATTTTTTAGTATCTTTATATTGCTACAGTGCTGTATTTTTATGGTTTCCTTGGTTTTAGATTTTCTTGTCTTGGACTTGATCATTCCTGTGATGCACTAAATAATCAAACCCTCAAGGAACTGTGGAGAGTTAAGTATTTCTCAAGTTATTTAGAGTCCTAAGATAAGAAGCTCACTTTTACAGAGATATAGTGCATAAGAGAATCGTGTGGTTATGAAGTTAATACTTTATTCGGGATCTAGGATACATAGAAGTAAGGTTGCACATCCAATAAACCCACCTGCAGTAAACTAAGAGGAGTTGTTGCCCAACTTTAAAGAGAAATTTAATGGCAATACTCAAAATCAAGGGCTGCAAAATCCCAAAATTATTGCTATAAATTGGTAGAAGAAGCATGATGCTGAATAACAAGAGCTGATTGTCTCTGAGCTTGCATAACCAGCTCCTTCTGGCTCTTAGCCTGATTATTAGACCAAACATTATGCTATTTCATGATGTGGATCCTATCTGGATTTCTAGCTCAGTTTTTGTCATGCAAAAGATGCTGCAAGGCTTGAAGTAATCTCACTGAAATGAATATCTCATTTGAAAGTGAATGGAATAGAAACTTGTCTTGGAAATGTTTAAAGATTTCAGAAGGCTACATTAAAGTACCCACACAAAGGGTCCTCTCAATTGTACTACAGCTTTTACAAGCACATAGTTCCTCCAGATGGAATCTGTCAGAGTCAAGGAGATTTGAATCAGAGATACAATCATTCTTCTAGAGAGCTTCTGTTGTAAACAAACAATACTAACAAAAGTAACAGTAACCCAGATATGTGAATACCCATGGATAAATCTCACCGACATTCAATGATGAGACTGCATTAGAACTCAAGTCCTGCCTCCAAAAGTGTTTGCAAATGTCCATTTTTATAGGTTGTGATCATTGTAAAAGTACATGTTCTGATTCTGTAGTGTACTTTGTACAGGCTGAGG
This sequence comes from Charadrius vociferus, assembly GCF_000708025.1. Taxonomy (NCBI): domain Eukaryota; kingdom Metazoa; phylum Chordata; class Aves; order Charadriiformes; family Charadriidae; genus Charadrius; species Charadrius vociferus. The sequence goes on along the minus strand of NW_009648545.1, from coordinate 1,795,345 downwards.
CCCAATATAAGCCAAATATAACCAAAACAAAATCACATTGTAACATTCTATAGGAAAAAGTGGGATTAACATCACAAAATAAGAAGCATCATCAATTAAAAAAATCACATTTAAGTGTTAAACTGGTAATCTGCAAGTTGCTTCATGGAAATACTTGAACGTGCTGCTTCTAGAGTTACAGGAGTATACTGTTCTGTCTCTCACTTCAGTAACTCTCAGAGAAATTACCTGCAGCACACACTTTCAAGATACCCTAATTTCTCTTCTCTTAACCTTTGAAACCCTAGCACTGGACCATATGATGAGAGGTGAAACTCAGGTAGGTTACATGGTGGGTCTGAGATACTGTTGTCTTGACCTTCTCTGAGGATCTTCGGACTGCACTGTCCCATTAGCTAGCAAACCCCTAGCTGCAGCCCCACATTCCTCTTCCATTAAGCAACGGAAGTGGCAGATGGACCTGGTCACAAGATACCTGGAATGCTGAGTGACAAAGCGAGTAGTATCTCAGTGCAGCACAACAAAGGAGTGCGGTGAGAGCCTGGCAGATGGGGAGTGTGAGACAGGAACTGGTGTAGTGATACTCACCTTCAGTGTTTAAGAGTTGACAGGCAGGTGTTTGCCCGAAGGGATTTCCATCAGCTGATTTGCCTGCAAGAAGAGAACAGAAGAACCTTTAGGGAACGGGTGCTGACTCAAGTCATCTACAACCGAGACCTGGCTGTCACCATTACTATCCACTGCTTAGAAATCTTAGGGACAGTTCCGTAAAGGAATCACCTAATGCTTTGCTTGCATAACTTAGTGCAAATCCACTCATTGCTTTGTCACAATTTTTTATTTTTATTTTTTTTAGGTGTAACTGTTGTCTAATCAAACTATCATTTACAACTACTACTGCTACTGTTACTATTACCGCTTCTACTACTGATAATCTGGACTTTTTGATCACATTCCTTCATACAGTATTTTTTGTTATCAGGATAATTATTGTGCTCTGAAACAGTATCCTTCATCAAGACAATAGATATTTTTATTTGGTTAATATGGGTTTCTTTTGTTTAAAAATTGTGCAACCTATGTCTGATATTATTAAAATTTTAATTTCAAGTGATGCTAATCTTCTATCATAAGTGTGACATTCTGATATGCTATTAGAATACAGAGAAAGTGAATGAAATCTGACAATAAAAATATTCTTGGGAATACATATGTCTCTGAATTTTGTTTTTTGTCAACTTCAGAATCTTTTCATTGTTCATAGACATTAAGTTGGAGACTGCAATAAAGTTTAAAAAATAATAATCAGAGCATATAAAATGAAAATTGTAATAAAATAGAAAGCAAGAAATTTTTTCTTTGGAAGATTTGAAACCCCTTACCAAAATTTTCTTCCTTTCTCATTATATGCCTTTTCTGAGAATGTTACAAGAAGTAGGAAATGTATCAGTACAAGAATGGTCTTTTTTTCACAGGTTTTCAGAGTGTCCTCTAGAATTTACCGGCCAGGACAGAAAATCCTCTCTTGAATAAAAAGAATTTTAGTACTCCCGGATGTCAGTTTCTCCTTTCCTTTGAATTGTTACTATCTAAATTTTAAATAAGTCTCTAAATGATAAATCTCACAATCTAGGTTTTTACTTAAATGACTTTTAATAAAATTACTTCAGCTAAGACATAATCATCTAAGTCTGAAAATACTTTCTGTCCCAAGATTTTTGATATCAAAATGGAATCTTTATCTATATAGCCCAAAAGGCTCAAATTCATTTTGCATTATCAATGATATAGTTGAGCAAACAGATGAGAGTTCATATTAGAAAATCTACATAATATATAATAATATACATATACAAATCCTGCCATATATATGTGTATATATAAAGTATGGATGTGTATCTATATGTATATCTATGTAACTGAGGCTTCTTCATATTTGCCTGCTCTTTAAAATGTAAGGATTAGACGGGTAGGATATCCTTGAAAATCAGTTGCTCAGAAGAAGATTTCCATGAAAAGAAACTATAAGCTTGGACACTGGTAACAGCATCCTAGAGATTAATTTCGATTTTAAATTTTAAAAATGAATGCAGTGGGTCTCCACTTGACAGAAGATTCCACTTCTAGTGTAAGCCCTTTAACTTGGGCAGGAAGATGAGGATGATGTCATAAACCACATGCAGTGATTATATATACTGTGCAAGACAGAGGAAAAAGGAGGTTCATTACAATTATGGTTTGTACTCCACTGACCCTTAATTCCCACCAGTGCTAAAAGGCAATAGCACGTCACAGTGCCATAGGTTGATCAAAGTTTGGAATCCTCAAAACAACCATACCATGCACAAAATGCTGTTACAGAGACTCTGTGAGAGACCAAGAGGACACAAAAAAAGGTCTATGACGTGCAAAAACAGCATCGCCAGCTTGGAAAATAGAGACAAAGTTATCCTCACTATTGGAATGTCCCTTATACTTCGTGAATGTTTTCTCATTTGGTTCTTAGGCTTTTTCACAGTTTGACATTTCTTACAGTACATAATCCTTGCAACAAGCTTCAGTGCTTACAGTACAATAACAAGCAGCAGCAAGGCTTTTCTACATATTCCTCCAAGTTATTTTCCTTAGCATGTGATCAGGTTTTGAAAAATATGTTGTTTTGTAGCTGGTTTTGTCACATAAGCTTCTGCATTTAGAAATAGCTGTGTGAGCAGCAGGAGAATTTGTTCTCTGGCTTGGTCTCTGATTAGATTCAACTCTTGAGGCAGAGTTTCTCTCTGGATGTTACTGTGTGGGCTGAGATTTCTGAAAGAAGAGATTACCAGTTGTGACGATCTGTTCCAGAACTGGTACGTGTGTTGACAAAACAAATGACACTGAGTGTTTATCTGAGCTTCCTGCCACTGAAACCACTATAGCAGGCAAACTGGAGCCACAATACTATACTGGTATGAGAAAAAGGCAGCAGTAATTGAATTTATCCAGAGAGGTTTTTATACTGCAATCAGGACATACTATTCAACGTTAAGCAAATAGATTAAAAAAACTATATATAAATATATATATATTACTGTATAACTAAATGACTTGAAATCTTCCATCATTCGTAGTTCAGGAATTCACAATATGAAGAAATAAGCTCTAATTAAAAAAACAAAACTAAACAAAACCACACACAAAAAAAAAACTAAACAAAAAACCCCCAAAGCCAAACCCAAACAAACAACAAAAAAACAATAAACCAGCAAAACCCCAAACAAACACACCTCCCTGCCCCCAAATCCTCAAAACAAAACAAAAAAATTCCCCTGAAGTCATAGCTGCTTGTTGTGGTTTGGGCTGGACTGGCCGCTGAAACGAATGACAGATGCTCTCTTCCAACTCTCTCTCCAAGGAGAGGAGGGAGAGGGAGAAAGAGACTTATGAGTTTAGGAAAAATATTAAAATACTTTAATGAAAATATTAACAAATTAATAAAATAATAATAAAATAACAAAATATTGAAAAATATATAATATATATAAAACTGTACCAAGCTCCCAGGATGATGATCACGTCACTAGCAGGCACTGGGAAAGTCCCAGGCTGGACTCAGTGATGGGCAGGAACTGGATTCCAGATCTGGATTCAGAAATGTGCAGATCGGGATCAAAGGCAGACAAACAGAGAGAATCCTCTTTGGATGCTGGCCATTGAAGAAAGAGAGACTGACATTTTGATCCCTCAGCTTCTATACTCAGCATGAGGCAGATGGGATGGAATACCCTGTTGGCCAGTTTTGGGTCACCTGTCCTGTTTGCTTCTTCCCACAGGTGAGACCTCTCTACACTTTTCTACTTCCAACCCTCCAACGGGGCACATGACAAAGTTAGCTGCCTTTGGGTGTTATTGCAATAAATATGAGCAGGAGCCTCTCTGCATACCATTCCTTGGCATAAACTACAACTAATCAGGTCTTATCAGTCTGAGAGTGAAGAATGTCTCCACAATATGCTGTTAATTTCAGAGAGTTCAGTTAGTTAGAAGAGGCTTAGCTGCAAAGTAAAATTACTGAACAGAAAATTGGTTCTGTTTTACCTCAAAACAGGACACTGCTTAATTCTGGAAGCCTCTTTCTAATAAACTTACTAATAAGCAAAAATTTCTGTAAAGTTAAAAACAGCATCTTCATCACTAACATGACAGTAGCTTAAGCTTCTTCCACTTGGTGTTGAAACCCCCTCCTCCCAAATCCAAACCCTTAATCTCAAACAGCCAGAAGAACATTTCAGTCTGAGTAAAAAATATGTTGAAACATTAGGGGATGCAAGTCAACATGCCAGATAAAGCCCAAAGTTTGGCAATGAAGGTCTTATATTTTGAGAAATTTAAAGGGTACACTTGATGCAAAATAAAGCATGTCTCTTTTAACAGCGTGTACATATGGTGGTGCATTTACTCGTGTAAAGGATTTTATCTTAAATTCCATTGCACTCCAACTGTCTTGCAAAAGAACAATATTTTAAAAAGCCCCACTCCCTGCTGGCTTTATTGCTGTGTGTCTACGAGAAGCACAGTGTGCATATTGTTAGTAGTTTCTCTTAAAAACATTAAATTAAAGTCTTACGCAAAGTGTCAGGGAAAACTGTGATATTCTTTGTCCTTATTAACAAAATGCCAGGTAAATCTCTTACCTCCTTACACTGTCTCCACAGCTTCTGATTGGAAACATACATTGTTTTCTCAAGTCTGAGAAGAACTATTTAGGGAAAAAAAAACCCAAATAATTTCTCTCATCCCAAGCACCTAAAATTCTATAAAACCACTCCAATAATCTCTAATGTTTTTGCAGCCAAGGTGTGACTGATGAAAAATTTCAGCTCCCTGCCTCGCTTCTTCTTGGAAAGTGAAATCTGAAAAGCACAATGGATGCTGTTAATGTAATGTCAACCTGACAACCTACATTGCAAACCATCAGTCCTAGTCCTGGCACTAAGCTATGTGCTCCTTGGACGTGCTGAGTGACTGTATCTTCCATTTACTTCAGTTAGATAGCTTAGATACAAGCCAGAGCATCTAAAAAATATGAGGCTGAACACTACAAAAAGTCAAGAGAGACAGGTAGTTGTTGCCTGAGGGTGATTCAAAGTTGCCTGAACTGAAATGTTATTCACAATCTACAGAGGATTAAAAGAGGAACTGTGCAAAATAAGCTCTACTTCCCTGTTAGAGATAGAGGCTTCACTGTCTTCCTGTTTCAGCTGTTAAACTTCTACCCTGTATTAGACAACTTCTATACAACCAGTTTAGGTTCTCAGGGTAACAAGGCTCACCTTCAGTCACAGAAAACATGCTGATCATGGCAAGCACTTTGATACTGTTAGAGCAGGAAAAAAATCACAGCTGAAAGATAGTTCAAGAATCTGTGTTTAACCACTTTTCCACTATTAATTGTGAAAGAGAATAAGGGGCATGTTTGATGATGACGTCTGGACCCAGCTAGAAAGTAGCTGCTGAAAAGCGTCAGGCTGAAATCAGCTGTTGTTTTTCTCTTTTCTTCTATTTCTGAGAGGCCAATACCTGTTGAGCAGTCACGCTGGCTTCATCCCACCTGCTTGCTCATCCAGGACTTGCTAAATCATAGAACCATAGAATCATAGAATGGTTATAGATGGAAGGGACCTTAAAGGTCATCTAGTTACAACCCCCCTTGCCATGGCCAGGGACACCCTTCGCTAGACTAGGTTGTTTAAAGCTCCATCCAACCAGGCCTTGAACACTTTCAGGGATTGGGCATCCGCAGCTTCTCTGGGCAACCTGTTCCAACGCCTCACCACCCTCCGTATGAAATTTTTTTCCTAATATCTAATCTAAATCTACCCTCATCCAGTTTAAAACCATTACCCCTCATCCTATCACTTCACTTCCTGATAAAGAGTCCCTCCCCATCTTTCCTGTAGTTCCCCTTTAAGAACTGGATGGCCACAATAAGGTGTCCCCAGATCCTTCTCCAGGCTGAACAACCACAATTCTCTCAGCCTGTCTTCATAGGAGAGGTGCTCCAGCTCCCTGATCATCTTTATGGCACTCTTCTAGACTCACTCCAACAGCTCCATGTCCTTCTTGTGTTGGGGGCCCCAGAGCTGGATGTAGTACTCCAGGTGGGGTCTCACCAGAGCAGAACAGAGGAGCAGAATCACCTCTGTTGGCCTGCTGGCCACACTTCTTTTGACACAGCCCAGGATGCAGTTGGCTTTCTGGGCTGTGAACTCACATTGCTGGCTCATGTTGAGCTTCTCATCAACCAACACCCCCAAGGTCCATCTCTTCAGGGCTGTCCTCAATCCATTCTCCACCCAGACTGTGTTTGTGCATGAGATTGGCCTGACCCAGATGAAGGACCTTGCGCTTGGCCTTGTTGAACTTTATGAGGTTTGCACAGGCCAAATGTAGCAGTAGTAGTCATCTGAACAACTTTTAGCTCCAAGATACAACATAAGTGTATAAACATAAGTGCTTTATGAAGCATAAAAATATAAAGCACAGCTTTTCTGCCCCAAAGCTTTTCCTCAAATAAGGTGTCTTTGCACCAACCTGCGAACTGGAGCTTCGCATTAAAAGCAGATCTGGCCCTCTGCATCTACTCTAGTTAGAAGACAAATGATGCTTCAAGCTCAAACCCTGTATGTCCTAACTGAGTAGTGAAAGTTTAGACTTTAGACAATAAAGAATGCATCTACGTATTACTAGTGGAGTTCTTTGGCAGGTATTTATATAATCTTGGGTGGGGTTTTTTTGCCTGAATAGGTATCAGTTAAGTGACTGGTTAGTCAACCAATCGAACACTAGATGAGTTCTTCCTGTTGTGAAGTAATATTTTAAATAAATAGTAGATTGATAAGATGGTAAAAAAAAATTATTACCATCATGCTAGTAATATAGTAGTATGCTTATTTCTACTGTTGTGGTTTGGAAGCAGCTGTTGAAAGTAATGGAATTATTTTGGCATAGAACTGAAGTTCAGAATAAGCTTCTTCCAGCTACAACTATACCCCAGGGCAATCTTAAGGTGAGCTGTTGAAAACTGGTTAGCAGGATACAGACAATATTTTTATTGAAAAACTTGTTTAATGGGTATTTATTATTTCATTGATTCCTTCCTTCCTTTATTAAGACATATTTATTTAAAAAGGTTAATTTTAGATAATCTTTAAGCTTTACAGTTTCCAATACTGAACTCACGAAATATCTATTTAAATGTAGATCAACTTTTTTTTTTCTTTCCCACCCTCAAATTCAGATAAGACAAATGAAAGTGGGACTTCCATTGCACATTCAGTGACAGAATAATAATTCCTTATGAATTCCTGACTGCTGGTTGAGCCTTCTGTTTCTTTTAGAAAGCTACCCAGTTCTCATTAAAGACTACTGCTGAAAAAGAATGCAACATCATTAGTAAGTTTTTCAAATTATTTACTTTAAAAAGTTAATTTTGCACATTGTCTGAACCTCACTAGCTGGGCTATATTCTTGGATTTGAAACCATGGAAGTCCTTTTCAGGAATCATTCTTGAACTTTTTCATTTAGTGTACTCCTTTTTAGACCACACAGGTTTTTTTTTGTTCTGGTTTGGGTTGTTTTTTTGGGTTTTTTTGTTTTGTTTTTTTTTTTTTTTTTTTTAAATCAGGTGTCATACTTGCTTTTAACAAAACTCTCTTCCAGTTTTGGTGACTGGTAGCTCAACACAGATGTACAAAAATGTTAAACGCTATACAGTTTTCCTTACCTATGCAAAATTCTTCTAGATAAACTAAGTGGTTTGCCTGACTCTGTACCAAAAAGAAATGGAGTGCTGTAGAGTGTGTGGTTCACTGCTCCTTTCTTACATCCATGGATCAGACGTACTGCAAAAGTCATGACATACCAAAGCCTTCTAATTGCAATTTACTATGAGTCACCATTAGCAGTTGTCTTGGGCAAAATGGCACTGACTTGTGTCATCAAAAATGTATCATGGTATATTATGTACTTATTCAGATGCAATAATTAGCTCACATTAATGCAGTGTGCATTTTGGATTTTGTAGCAAAGGTTATACAAGGCAGCAAATCTGAAAGGGATATTTCTTTTTATTAGTGCTTCTGGCATGTTGCATTTTATTAAATTAGCTCAATAAAACTAATACCTTCATAAAACTCTTACATACTGTATCATGTGACTGTGATTTAAAGAACCAGCAACAGATGCAAGGTTTTAAAAGGAGTCCTGTGGCATAACCTCTGGAGAATTATACTCAGATATCAATGACAGACCAATAGTTATTACTTTTTAGATGAAAGAGCTTCAAAAATTTCCCTAGATGCTGCTTACACTATGTAAATGTGCTGTGCGTCTGCCAGGAAACCTACTCTCCTCTACCCCAAATTTCCCTGACAGTGAGAATGAAAATAGTTTGACCATCCGCACTGAGGGAGACAGACCACTTTCAATATCCAGTAGAGACAGTATATCAGACCTCTAGATGCACTAAACTTTCACAGAGTTATCCTTTGGGAATACCCATACTCTCTGAATACTGTTTATTTCAGTGCCTACTTTTATGCATCCTGAATAACTGCATATCACTTCTGTGCCATGGAAGTAGTCCCAGGACTACAGTCGTTCCATGTTTTTTCCTTTCCATTACCACTCAGTCACGGAGTAAATTACATTGCAGTGGGAACTTTTCTTCTTATATATACGTTCGTTTATTTGATAAGTCTTGGCACAATAATCATCTTCAAAATCAAAACCAAGGAATATGCTACTGCATGATTCATTGACTAACAGATGCATTATCCACACCTACATCATACAAGGTACTTCTCCAAATACGCCAAATAATGTTAGATTTCCTGGCCTTCTTCCTATTTCAAAGACAAGACATAGTTGAGACACGTAATTATTCTTAAAAATAAAACAGAAAGTTCTTAAGAAGTAAAATATAGGCTCTTGTCGTGAGCATTAGCAATAGTACTGAATCACCATTGATACGAGAAATAGAATCTCAAAGCAAAGAGCTGACTGAACAAAACATGACATTTTCATTTCCTTCTTAGCTTCAGTGCTTGCCTTTATCACATTCATTTTATTAGTAGGAGCACAAAACTTTAACTTCAGGAGATTTTTTTTTTAATAGTAAGTTCTTACATTGTGCTATTTAAAAATGTGCCCATTCTTTCACTCACTTTGGAGGTCTAGAATTCTTCTTTCTACAAAAACACCGTGGAATATACAGAAAATTGAATTGGTGCACACAGCTGTTGTGCTTTAGTACCACCCTGACCTTGTCTGAGTAGCTAGAAGCATGAGAAATCCCTGAAAAAACATTGTTTACATGATTAATCTTTTCTTATCTACAGGCAGTTACAGCTTAGGAAGGACAACTTGGAGTCCGCATTGACTGTTCCCCAAAACCACCACCTCAATGTTCAAGAAGGCTTTAACAGAGTTAGTGAATGCACAGAAAAAAAGTAGATAAAAAAGCTAAAGAGATTGAGTGCGCACCCAAGAAGAAGGGCTAAAATGCTGGGAATCATCAGTTTGGAGGGTGAGGATGTGATCAAGGTGTACAAAATCATGAAAACAGTGTATGAGAATAATACAGAATTATTGCTCATAGAGTCCTGTTATAATAGCAGGGAGTTACTGAAACTAGTAGGACTTTGTCTTGAGTAATAACTGTCTTATTATCCTACATTTTCTATATATTTTTTCCTGCATTCTTTTATCTTTGGAACGTGTGATCTTGGGCAAAAACAACCCCAAATTATCTGAGGACAAAATAAGATGTTATTAAAAGTCATTCAAATGAAAAGAAATAATTCTCTGAATACTTTAGTGATAGGGAGGAGAGTGAAACCTACCGAGCTTTAAGAATATCTAAGACTCAGATGTAATTGAGGCAGAAATAGCATACACGTGGTTGATTCTTCCTCAGGACAAAGGAAGAAGCCGAAAGACCTCCTGAGGCTTTATCCAGACCTATTATTCTATGATTCCCTAGATAATTGCCTGATATAATTCAGGCCTCATGTGTACCTCATTCAGATTCTTTCATTGCAGTTGCACACACAGGAACAATTTAGTTAAGGTTTGCCATCAACAAACAAAGCAAAACTTTGACAGACTTACATGGTTTCCCAGTAACAGTATACAGAATCACAGAATCCCAGAATGGTGAGGGTTGGAAGGGACCTCTGGAGATCATCTAGTCCAACCCCCCTGCCGGAGCAGGGTCGCCTACAACAGGTTGCACAGGACGGTGTCCAGGCAGGTTTTGAATGTCTCCAGACACTGGACTAGTATATGAAAATTAAGGGTAACCTAAACCTATTTAACTCATCAACATTTTATGATTAATTTTCAGTTATAACTAGGACCTTACTGTGTCTAGTTTAATATCTAGCCAAATCTGAAGATTCAGGTTAAGTAACCAGGTAGCTATTTTCTGCTGGTCCAGCAGAGGGAGGTTTGAATTCCTTACTTTTATTCTTCAAAGAGCTAGTGAAACTGCCAAGGCCATAAGGTGTATAGCTTGACATTAATGTATCAGAATATATCCAGTTGTTGGTATAAATGTGAGAAAAAAACGCTAGTTACAGAAAGAGAAACTAAAATTACATGGAACTTAACAATTTGATGCTCTTAAGTTCTATATGCACATGAATACAATACAAAGCTTTTCTTCTTTTTTTTTTTTTTTTTAAAGAATCTTATTTTCTATGTAAGAGAATTCATCCTGTATATCTGGCAGGCAGACCTCAAGTTGATCTGTGAAAGTTGAAGTCCTTTTTCGAGTATATTTGACTCTTAACATCTTTAGCAGTATATTTCATGGATTCTTTTCAAATATTTCAGCAATGCATGTCTTGTTTGAATTAGCTGTGGAGTAGCAGTGCCTGTTTTATTTTCTGTTCAAAAATCCATCTGATTGCTGGCAGATTCAGGAATGTGCAGAGGTCATTATTCCATGGAATTGCAATGCAGTCACTACAAATTGTCTTCTTGTAAGTATGTGACAACATGAAAAAATAGGAGTTTTCTTTCATATGATACACACTATTAAATTACATGAATATTAGTTTACTGCTGACATTTGTAATAATAGGCAACCAGCTACAGAATAGAAAAAATGCAAAACCAGATTTTCAAAACCAAACACACTCAAATTATATTTCCTAAGTGACTTTAATGCCTATAAATATATGTCTGTATGTCTACATTAGATAGTTTCAGGGCTTGCTCGGATGCTAGAGTTCATAGGAAGAGTTTTAGCACATTGAGAAATAGATAGAAAAAGGTACAGATTTTTCGCAGTTTACAAAAACTTGCTCTAATTTTGCAAGCATGTCAATAGCCCTACTGAAATCACACATGAGACTACTCACACATGTAAAGCTACTTGCAAATGTAAATATTTGTTCAAAGAGACTAGGAATAGCCCTAGGTAAGTATTCTCCATGCAAACATGCATCATAAGAATTGCCTGTGTTAGGAATCTTCTGTAAATAGTGAAGAGACTTAGGACGCCTCCATTGTCAATATCTGTAAACCTCCTTTAGCCTTTTCAGTGCTGAAGGATCTATGTAAAGACAATATTGTGATTGCTGTTTTAACATAATAGAGGCCATTGCTCATTTCACCAGACTTTTTTTTTTTATATATATTTTATTTTTTTTTAGTCCAGACAAGCTCAACACTGGAACATAGTTATGGGAGGAAAGTGGTTTGGACTTTGCCTTTAGTAGCCTAATCAAGATAAGATTCTAACTGACAGTAAAATGTTGATGTTTCAAGAAATCACCTTTTAATGCCAAAATGTATTGCAGTGGAGTGGTAGTCTAACCCTGCTTCTTACCCTTTTTTTTGTTTTTTAAGCTTTCTGACACATGTAGCAACATGTGCAAGTTCATGATTTCCTCTATGCTACCCTTTCATTTTGCAAATTCAGTCAAGAATCACACAGTAGGGGAAAATGTTGTGCCATGCAATGAAATTGTTTTTCTGACCACTGAGAAAAAACAAACTTACATCTGTCTAGGTTATTCTGCATTAGTTTTATCAACACATATCAAAGGGATGTTATCAAACCTGAATATCTTTCCTTCACCATCATTCATATCAATGAGGAAGAAAACATATGGGTTTTGAAACTGTCAGATCTCATAAACTAGTTTTCTCTCTAGAGAGCCACGTGGAATAATTCCAAGACCAAATACGCCTCCTTTTAATTAGGTTAGGCCCCAGATATTATATTTCTATCATATTCTGTCAGAATGCTGGCTTCTGTGCCTGAATTTCTTTGTCACAAAAAAAAATACATCTTTGTGTAGCCAGAATTGTCAGTGGGGACTGCTTTATCTGCAAGATAAGAGATGGCCTTACCTATTCCCCTGGAGAATGAATAATGTACTCTCTAAGAGGCCATTTGCTTTTCCAAGAAGGCTACATAGTTTGAATTAGATGCTTTCGTCTCTAAGAATCTCTGGATACAGGGATTGGAAAGAAAAAAAAATATTTGGTGTGTGATGTACTTTCCTTTTGCAAATTTCAAAGGCAAGTATGCTAAGGAAATATTATAGCTGAATAGCTTCTTCAGTGACTTACTGTAGTTATATACCTCTTCAACAGAATGGAGATAGTTATGAAAGAAACAGGCCTTAATAGTCCTTCAGGGCCTTGCTAAGTATTTTTGAAAGACAGTGGTGCTACTGTACATAAGAACATAAAGAACATCTAGCTGGGTCCTGTCACTCTGGCCCATGATCCTGTTACTTGGGGGAAATACCTAAGGCAGAAAAAAGGCAGGCAAATCCTACATGATACTTTCCTCTCATGCTCACCCAGTCTCCAAAAATTTCAGCTTAGTGTTTTCCTTTGTTAGATATGGAAGTATTTGGTAATTCTCAATAGATTCTCTGGCATGAATTTGTCCAGGTTCCTCTTGAAGCCACACAAATTTTTAGCATCCATAGCATCTTTTGGTGTGGAGTTCCACAGACCTGCTCAGTGCAGATTTCAGTGTTCATAATAGAATATAAAAATACAGTATTAACTGCATCTCAGAATGTCTAAACTAAGAAACGGAAATAAAAGACATTTTCTAACATCTTTATGAATCTCTAAACTAGCAACAGATGCATAGTGGGTGTAGCATCCAGCTTAAGGAATTTTATTTTGCCTGTCTTGCAATCAAGAAAGTTGGTAAATATGTCTGCAACTTCAGAGCTGAACTTACCATCTTTAGCAAAAAAGTAGTACCTTCTTCACTAATCCTCCACTGGTACCAGATTACTCCTTGGAAAGCCTTAAGGCGTCTAGATTAAGCAGCATGTCTGGAAAGCATTACTTGAGTCAAATCCCTAACTTTGTATTAGTTATTTGTATAAAAATGTACAGTCATTGCAGAAACTTCTGTGTTATTAAAAGAAGCCAGTTGAGCACAGAGAAATTGATTGAAGACTCAAGTTTCACAGCAAAATTGGACTAAGTCAACTAAGCACAAAAAGTAAGAAAAGATTTGCAATCACCCTGAATGTCTCCATTTAGCATCATATGAAAAGCTGATACTGAAGAAACCTCACAAATTCATGCTGTAGAGCATGTGGCTTATCAACACATTGTGTAGATTTTTTTATGCAGGTGTGTATGTGTGCGTATGTGTTTAGGCAACAGCTGGCAGCAAAAGTTTGGCAGGAACATGCGAGTTAGTTGTTGACTGACTCACAGATAACATAGGTGCTCTTGAAGGTCTTCTGATTGTATTTATAGGTTTGTAAGAACTTTGGCCCAAAGACACAATTAGGGCCTCTTGAGCAATGGAGGCCATTGAACTGCTCCAGGTAATTCTCACAGAAAAGAAAGTAAATAACACCGGAAAGGAAATACTATTTTTCAGAAAATATTCCGTCTTCAGTTTAAAAAATCACATTGCAGAGAGCCCACACAGAACTTTGCAAAATATCTCAAACATTACCACGCTTCCAATCAAACCAACACTTTTTTTCCAATTCTAGATTTGCTTAGCATCTACTTCGAATTTTTGTCTTGCTATTTCTCTGTCTGCTAAACGACAGAACCTTTCACACTCAAATATTGTCTTGGCTTAAAACTGGGAGTGCAGGAAATAAATGCTCCTTTGATTTAAAAGACGGGTTTTTCTAAACAAATACCCACCATTAGATATTATGTAGAAAGCCATTAGAAACTGTAAACACAGCACGTTTGTGACTGTGATTATAATGTATAGAAGTAAGAAGAAGAAATGTTCATTTATCTCCTTTCTAAGTACTTTGTTTATGTACCTTATCCACGGTGAAACATAATGCAGCCTACTGCTCCATGGTACGCTGCCAGGCACTCATTCTACTCCCAGGTGGAGGAAGGTCTTCTGGGAACAGGAAACTCCTGCCCTAACTACAGGGTGATGGTTTCTAATCAAACTCAACTTCAGAAATGACCTACCTGAGGCAGATAGGGGTAGGGCTTGCTCATCTGCATTATCTCTGCTTTGAAGATTTCAGACAAGAGCATAAAAATCAGCTGTAGAGGTAAAAAACCTTGATCACTCTTGGAGAAAGGTTAAGATATAAAACTTTCATTAAGATTGATTTTGGACTTTGCTGCTCTTTGAGTTAATTAATTAAAAGCAGAAACAGCTGAAAGATACATATTAATATTAATACCCTATCAAAAAGAACTTCCTTCATTCAACAGAAGAGGATGAACCAAGGAGACCTTTCCTAAAATATATGACTTGGCCTTCAGGCCCTTTCACAGCATTTCTTTTAACACTGCTAGCTGAGAAAAGGAGTGCCTTTCAAGCTCTTCTGTTAGAGGATCAGCAGCCTTCGCATACTATTACTTCATGCCCTGTTCTTGCAATGATCCTCTTATTCATTAGGAATGCTCTGCAGTATTGAACCTAGACCAGCTACACAGTGATAATAGACTCAGTTTTGAGTGGCATGAAAATAGATGACCTCTAGTATCAGTGCATCGTAATGAATGCATGCGTGTTCTGAAATTAGTCCCATCATATTTCACATCTGATTACATACATTGAAATTGGAACAGGCTCAGGACAGCAATGTTTATGTAATCAAACTCAGTGAATAGGGATATAATGCAGAATTGAATGCAGGCAATGTTGGCAGGCATCCTCAAGCCTCACCTATCTTTCTGTGTTCTTTGTCTTTAGGGAAATACGAGATTGGATGCCTTTCATTCACTGTTGAGAGTATCTCTTTCCGCAGCCGATGAAAAGCTGTGATTTTCATGGCTAAGACAATTTGAATCACAACATTCTTTTCTGTATTGGTATCAAAAACTGCGTAACACTTTTCTCCTAATAATTCCTCTTGTTTCGATAATACCAAGGTCTGTGTGTATCTGGACAAGAAGTAAAGGGAAATGCAATCCAAATTTTTTTTTTTTCAGTAAGTTATTTAATTCACAGTTTAGGATAAATTAAATTTGATTTGACTGTAACTGCAGTTTCAAATCTATTTATATTTATGGCATACTTGTAGCTCTTTAGGTTCACAGTAGGAGTCCTACAGTAAATCAGAAAAAAAGAGACACAGTTGTTTTATAGATTTATATTGCTTTCCTTATGCTAAAATATTTTGGTTTTTAGTAATAAACATTATATACTTTAAGAAAGGAAAGCATGTCCAAGGAAGACTGAGAGGTTCAGCTTGAGGTATTCTCAAAGCATGCTTCCCTCATGGGAGATTTGAGGGAACAAGAAAGAGATAAACGAAATGTCATGAGGACCTGAAAAACACACAGATCTGTGGGAAAAGCAGCTGAAGTTACAGCATGCTGTCTCAAAGCCTCAGGTGTGGTAGCTCTTCACCTACTATCACAGCACCTTCTGCCCAAAGGAGCACAGGCGTGGCCACATGTCCTACTGTCGCTCCTTCATAAGAGAGGGAGCATACGCAAATGTCATTGCAGCTAAAGAGGGCAATTATCCTGTGGTATCAGTAAGATGGAAAAAAGTCTAATCAATGTGTAGGCCATTCAGAGAAATGGGAACTTGCTGCACAGAGGTGGGGGACTGCCACAGAAGGGGGCTGTAACATGGAGGGGAACGGGGCCCTCTGTGCACCTCCTGCTCCCTCTGCTTTGCTCAAAAGTCTGTCCCTTGTTCATCCGCTCTCTGCTGCTTTCTCTGCCTCACTGCTCAGTGAAGAACAAAGCTGTAGATTATTAGTATGTATTAGCCTTAGTGTGTTTTTTTTTATGGCTTCTTAAAATATGGTTTTGTGTGAGGAATGGTGTTTGTTTCATCTAAAGAACATGATTTTAAACTTCTGGCACATACAAGTATTTGAATTAATCCTTTCTCAGCTGGACGAAGAAATGCTGTTTGATGCTTCATAAGCATATTCAGTACAAGCCAGTGCTTAAAGGAAAAGATATTTCCTTGTCAGGCTTTTATATGCATCCCAAGAGGTCATAGCTATTCTATATGTGTGCGTGTGTGTGCATGTGTGTCTCTGTGTTTAACCACTTAAAAAAAAAAAAAAAAAAAAAAAGGCAGCCTAGCGCTGGTGTCTTTATCATAATGTCAGCCTTTCTTCTAGCCTTTGGAATGACACTGGTGCTTTTTGAACACAGTTTATTTTCAACACCAAGTTGCATGGGGAAATATCTGAGCAAAAAAACTTCTTAGCCATATGTAGTGGGCATAAACACGCCTTTGCTCTCAGCCTCAACATGCTCACTCTTCCTTGTACGAAATATGATTTAATCTTCTCTTCTCGTGTCAGAGTAATGGTGTTTTCTCACCTCTTCTGACTCACAAGGTCTATCAGGTCACCTTTTGAAGCAAGGATGAATCTTTCTATATAACAACCCACCTCTCTTCAAAAATCACATCTGCAGCCTGATGCTAGGTGGCATTCTGCTGGTTTTACGACTTCCACAAAGAATTCTGTTCTCATCACAATTTTAAACGTATGTAACTATACTGACATTAATGGAGTTGCTCCTGGTTTACACTTGAGTAAGGAACAGTAGAAATAGAACCAATTTATTTAACAAACATGTAAAACAGAAAACAGTTTACATTGGAGTCTTTACCCAATGCTGGTTTGAGTGGTCAAACTGGGATTATTTCATTAATCTGTAACAATAATTTTAGACCACTGTAACTGTGAAGTTAGCTTGTTCCATAGAAGTGACTCAATGAACTGAAGAATCAAAACTCAAGCCTATAATTCAGATTTATTAAGTGTACTCAGGAGTTTAATAAGAGCCGATCCACGACTAATGTTAAATAGTATAACTGTATTTAAAATAATGGAACTTTTTAACTTAAACTAGGTAAGACAGGGTTCCATAAAAAAGTTTTCCATTTTCTATTAGACCCATATGAGCACTCAAGGTATACAGAAGGTTTCTTTTTAAAATTCTGTACTGTAAAGGGTTTTGGTATCAAAAATAATCCTGTTACTGCAATTCACACAGACTGAATTTCTCCAGTTTTATTGTGGAGACTACCTCTAGTTAATGCAAAATACAAACTGTTTTGCTCATCCAGAACTCAGAAGTGTAGAAATGTCCAATAATGAAAAACAGTGATTTTTTTTTTAAAGTTAACTAAATATTGCGGTGCTTGATATAAAGTTTGGTTTTGATTCAGGCTTACTAAAGGAAATGAAAATCCCTCCCAAATGAGGAGAAAATGAGGGGAAATAAAAGAGTAACAAATCAGACTCAATTTTCTTCTGTAAACTGACACAGAGACAGAATTAGAGATAACCACAGCAACATTGGAAACTTATCAGAACTTTTCCTTTCATTCTGTGTAACTCTGTATGAAAATCCCCAGACTGCATTAAGGTTTCAAATCAGACAATACCCGTGAAGGTTAGAGATTTCTGGGGAAATATCTCTGTACGCTGGAGTGGCATTAAGAAGTGATCTAACAAAGACAAGCTGATGCTGCATGTTCCAATTACCAAGAGCTGTTATCAGGACTTCTTGTAAAGTTCTTAGATTTCTTGATAAATAAGAGAGACACGGTGCTATGTGTTATTGTTATGGTTAATGACATTGATTTCTTGGCATGACAGCGAGAGAGATACAAAGACAGACTGAACTATATGTAATGTCTGCTTTTTTTAGTGCTAGTATTTTGAGCTATTCCAAGGTTTTTTTGCTTTCATAGACAGAATCAAATAAAACAGCTTCTGAACTATCCCTATTTTTTAACCAAAGTGTGGTTTCAGAAAGGGAGGGGCACCTCTGCTTGGAAGAGTTAGTGTGGTTAAAGGGAAATTACTGCTTGGACACTTAACTCCATTTTGCTTGTTCAAATCAGAATGATATTCTGATATGAAAATTTCTTCTGGTGTCAAGAAAAAGGCAGAGAATTTCTTTCTATTGCCCAAATAAAGCATATTACTTGTGGCTGGAAGCAGTGATGTTTTATCTGTTTAAAAGATCTAATCTCGGTGCTGCTCAGGACAGTTTTGAATGCACTGACTTCAACACGCCAGCCAGAAGTGACATCTGTCAATTAATGACAATTAAATAAAATGTTGAAAACCTTACCAGAAAATGAATGTCAATGTAAAGCTTTTCTACTTCACATGGGGAATTTTCTTTTTCTTTAGCTGTTCATTTTTCTTCCAGCTGCTTTGTTTCTGTCTATGCATTAAGTGTCCTGAGTGCTGCTTGGACTTGTTCAGCTCTGTGTTTATTATTGTCTTTTGACTTCTGAAGAAAGGATATTAAGATGGGCAGTACAGAAATACATAAAATAGGATTCTAGACAGCTGCATCCAAAAATCCTCTTATGGATTATGGATTCTTATTTCCTAAACACAATAGCTGAGATTCTATACTGCATGCTCCAAAAAAAAACCACCACTTCACAGCCTTGGGGAACAAAAGAGAGCTAGAGTGATGTTAAGCTTGTCTTCTTACTTTCTCTGGGTTAGATATTGGTCCTGGTAGTATTTTAAAAAGTCTCAGGAGACAAGCAGCCTTTGTGTCTCTCTGGTGGGATGTAGCGTCACATGGACTCTCCGCTGCCCCACATAACCTGGCCCTGGCTTCACTCGGGGGTGTTCTTACCCTTAGCAGGTTGCTAACATCAGGTTTATAAAAGGATTTTGTTGACTCAGTTCTTGAACTAAAATTAGCATGTCCAAAACAAACTGGAACGTTAGAGAACATGTAGACCATGTAGACCTTCTGCCTGACAAAAAAAAAAGGAGAAACATGGGGTAAAAGTTTTATTTAATTCTTTAAAAGAGGACTGTTTGTTGATACAGTTGTATTAATATTATGGGTCTAGAGACCTTTAAGAGTTCCTTGATCCTTTATTTTTTTGGCACAGTCCTTCTGCAGAGTTTGATTTGAGTCAGCAAAACCAAACCTTTGGCCCACTCAACAGATAAAAGCTTAAACAAATAAATAGACCCTAAATATGACTTGAAGGAAGCAGGTGCAGTCAAACTGCAGAAAAGCAGATTATAGTCCCAAAGGTTCTCCAGCGACATTATAAAATTCCAGTTTATTCTATCTGTCAGTATGGAGAACAAAAGAGAGAGAGAAAGAACTCTCTCTCTAGAGTTAGACCATAAATGGCAAAACATTCCCCTAGCTTGCAACTTGAAATGAATGCCATTCCCTGTGTAATATGTATATAGCATGTACCAGTCATGAAAAAAGAATAAGAAGGCAGCTAGTTAAAGTTACCGGGATCCCTTTTGACTAAATAACTGTCAACATTAAACACTGACAATTTTAAATTAGCAGAAGTAAAAAATCATTAAATTAAAACAAATTATTAAACTGTATATCTGGTCGTATGCATTAAAACACCCAGTTCCAGTTCTATCCTGGAACCACTGAAATTGATGAATCAAGTTCAGCATGAAAGCTATGATACTTCTTTGATTACCTATAAAAGACTTGATCAGAATCAGAAGACTATGATTTTTTTATTACTTACATGATGTTCTACAGATAATTGACTAACTGAACATCTGTCATTATTGCATCAACCATTAGTGACAAACAAGTAAAACCAGTTTAAAATAGTTTCCAACTGCACACAGCTATGTCAGTATTAGGAGCTTTTCACATACTCGTTTAACTGCTCACTTGCTTTGTCTCCAAAACAGAAGTGCTGGGAAGTTGGCAAAACCTAGAATACAGAATTTTCCCTTCTCATTTTATATGGCTAATCTCATTTGGTCAGATGTTAACTATCTGCCTAAAAATTACCATTGGCCAGCAAGTTTTTTGGTTATATGCACTACTTCATCAATGCAACTGTAAACTCAGTTTAATGGATCCTTTAAACATCCAACGTATGCAGACATTTTAAACTGTGCAAGTAATGCAAACCAGGAAAATATACCAGTTTTTCTTCACTGCCATTGACATTAACAAAGATCTGCTAATTTACACCTTCTGAACATTTGGCAACTCTGCCCATGTTTACAAAAACATACTGCTAGGAACCCAGACCATAAATATGCTACCTTAAAGAACGTAAAACCATGACAAGCAAATATCCTTATTATTATGTATTGTTGAAAGCCAGAAATAGTCAAACTTGTTTCCAATTACATTGTGTTTCTCTGTTAACTTTTTTCTATTTTTTGTTAATTTTTTATTTGATTACAAACACTATTGACAACGAATGCAAGAAATAACAGTGCTCAGTTTATTTACCTTCACCTTGCTTTTACAATTATGTTTCCATTAGTAGCAGCTCTTTTGTTTGCTGCCACAGGCAAGCTATTTATTATTACAGTACTTGTGCATTTCATTATATTTGTGAAATTAAAACCAAGGACATGAACTCTGGGTTCTCTGATTCATCCTCAGAATTATTTTCTTGACTCTTTTGCTGCCAATTGTTTTGTAACATTTATTATTCATTTTATTTATTGTTTTTATTATTCACTTCTCTGCTACATGTGACATCCTGTGCAGTCCCACTTAAACAAGTAAACAAACAAAGGAAGTCTTTTCTTCTATCTCTTCCCCTGGACTTCTACAATATCAGAATTGCTTCTTCCCTGTATAAGCAACTTACATAAGTGAAAAGTCACAGAAATGGGCAAACTGTGCCAGTTGTTAGATTTCCAATCAAACCAGCTGAAAGCTGCTGAGTTCATCCCCCAAAACCTGATGACTCAGAAATGAAGCCTTTACTTCAAACAATGTACTTCAAGAAGCTTTTCCATATTAGATCCTGAAAGAATTTAATTTAAGATGTCTCACACTCTGAACTGCTTGAAAAGAGCCTTCTAGGGCATTTTGTTACTGCTTGAGAAGGAAAGCTATTTTGAGTTTTTCAGTAGAACAAGGGCTGGGAAGGGGTTTGTTTCCCTCACACACTGCATAAACACACACTCAGAAATTTTAGTTCCTGAGTTTTTCACACTTCAGGCTTTAAAATGTCAATAGGAACAATGCTACAAGTATTTTGTGTTTTATATTGACAGTGATACCTACATTGGGTTTTGGAATAATAAGGAATATGAAGCATCTAGTCTTCTTTAGACCATGAATGCACAATTACTCAAAATCTCAAAATAAAAATAACAGCACAGGTTGGGAAGCATAATCTCTAATCTGAATGTTTTCCTTAAAGATTATACTATTAAGGGCTAATTATGGCACATCTGTTCGTATTGTATAGTGTAGCCTCAATAGGAAGTCAGAAGAAAACCATAAAAATTGTACCGAAATTACATACTACCTATTCTGAATGAGATGGCAGAATCTGGTCCCTATATTGTTAACGTATTTGGCTCACTAAGTGGTAGCATTTATCCAGCTACCTTGCTTATTAGCTAAACTAAAAGGAATACATATATTCAGCTGTGACCTACTCTAGCTGTTTTAACCTGAGATTTATAGCTTGGACACACCAACTATTCCATTTTATTTTTTCCTCAATAGAAAATCTACTGTTTTGCAAATTATTATAAATACTACTGAAAATCCATCTGAGCAGAACTATTTTATAATACAAACACCCTATATGGCAGGTGTGATATTTAATAGACTTTCTTGGATTCTATGATAATGGTCTGCAGTTTTCCCCTGAATCTGAAAAAGAATAAAAATATATTTTCAGATTCCAAGAGACATCTTTTATTGTTGTTATAAATAACATGTTGTCTTGGTATTAAGAAAATGGTGCCCAGCATCAAAGCTCCTTGAAATGTTTGATCTCCTACATAAATCAATGAGTCTTTTCTATTTGTCACCACATAAATGTCATGCCAGATCCTCTTTTCACTTACATAGCTCTAGTGACTAATGTACCTAATACTTATTTTATATTATAACCATACAAAGTAAAAAGTGTATGAAACACTGACAATAAGCCTTCCTTCCTGTCGGAAGAAATGTGATGTGCAGCATGTGGAGTTGAAAGAGAAAAGCATATTCAAGTCTACATTTCAGAAGTTTATTCAGAAGTTTCAGTTTATTAACATTACTTCATACTGAGAAAAAAGGCTTGTTAGGATAGATAGGGACAAGTTAGAAATGAGATGGGTTTCTAACATGTGAACTACTAGTTGCATTTAAAAAAAATATTTTAACCCAGTAGCATAGAGAGAGGACATAAGCAATCAATCCCAACCACAAAAAAATAATAATTTTAAAAAATCGTCTGAACGGAGAGGCTCCTGACCCAGTGTAATATGCAGAATGCATGTCACAATTTTCACTGCCAAATTTCAAACCACACTCATGCTACTTTAACTACCTTTTTGCTCACAATTTGCCCTTTGATGTCACAGACACCTCCTGTCACATATATTAGCACTACAGCAAATATAAAAAGGAGTGTCTTCAGTGAGTGAAAAAGCATGTTCTGAGATGTGTGCAAGCTAGGGCAGTGAATGTGTTGATAGTGGAAATACCTGAAATCATTGTTAAGCAGCTACATTTGAGGCTTTATTTTTGTGCATTGAAAACAAGGCAGGTTGTAAGTATAACTGCTTCATAACCAAAATTACCACCTTCCCTGGATTTTAATAGCACCTAATTATGCTTCCAGGAAATCAAATAGGAGATAGGATTTAAAAAAAAAATGTCTTAGTCTATTGCATGATAGACCACTTGGAGCCATTACAGTCTATACGAGGTCAATAATACCCATTCTGAAACTCAGCAAATAAATATTTATAAATTATAAAGAAACATTGCTCCTTGGAGTCTATCAATAATTTATATTTTAGAAGGCCTTAAATACATGATAAACCATAATGGCTCCAATGGAACAGTCAACTCTCATAAACTTCTAGAAGGAATAATTTATTTATTTTTTTTATTTAATGTAAACCTCCATTACAATTCTATAGTAAAGGAACCATGCATTAAAATAGCTCTGAAAAACTAATACTATATATGTGCATGGTTAAGACTAGTACTCTTTGCAGCTTGGAATTAATTGACATTTGGGATAGGGAATATGGGTTTCTACTTTTTATGCAGTATTAGAAATGTACAAAGTACTTAGCAATTGCCTTTATTCCTAATAATAATTATTGTTAGTTGCCTTGCAGCTGTACTGAAGAAGTCCCCAGTGCACTAAATACCATACAAAACATAAAAAACCTTAATATACATGCAACAGTTGTGTTGTTTAAAATGAACAATACAAACCCAATGAGCTGCGTGGCATGAAAACATTAAATGGGCATAAAAATGCTTAGACCACTCTGTATTAATCCTGTGAGAAAATTATATATGCAGATTTTACTCCTAACTGAAGTAGTTACACCTGTGGAAAGTCGGCTTGTGGACAAGGACTGAGAGGTGGTTCCCATGCTCCTTATAATTTTGCCAGGTAAGACAAACACAAGGTATAGCCAAGAAAACGACTCAGGAGCAGGTGAAATGTCTTTCAACTATTAACACAGCAGGTTTATGATGACAGCAATGAATCATTAATAACCAGGGAAAATATGTGAAATCCTTACTGCCATGTATGCACGATCCCACTCTGACGCTGCTCACTTAACAACATGGAGTGAATTAATCAGTTCCACCCTTTAACTCTACATTTTCCTTCTCTATCTACACCATCAATTTAAGCTGACTTACCAAAGCTGTAATACTGTGATACTTCCTCTGTGACTCTCTCTGCTGTTGCTAAAGAATCATTCAGGTAAAGAGACCTCCTCATGAAGTAGATCAGGGCACCAGCAGCACTGAATCGTAAACAGAGGGAAAAAAGAAAATTTTTATTATTGGGCATGGCCTGAAGTTCATGCCTGTCTTTTTATCTCCAGAAAGCTTGTAGTAGAATGAGACCACTCAAGATCTCTCTATATGACAGATGCAGCTGCTATTACATTTTATTCAATTAAAAAAAATTAAAAAAAAAAAAGTTAAAGTAAAATCTAAACTGTTGGGTGTACTCAGTTTGGAAAAGGACGTTTAACTAAATTCTCCTGATTTACTCCAGTAGCAGTCTGGGTTTTTTCTATCTTTGGGAAATTCTTCCATTAATGAGAACAAGTTTTAGCTTAGGTAATCCCATAATGAAGGCAAGACATACACACACACTGAAGCAAAAGTCAACATGTTCGCTTAAAGGAGGGGTGAAATCCTTGCTCACAGGGCTCAGCAGCTTAGCAAACAGATGAAAGAGCAATCTACATGAAGCCATTCTCCTCACTTTGAACTTCTCCCCGGCTCTTCTTCCACATCAGCCAGTGTGCCTGCAGGAGGATGCACCAGAGGAATCAGCCAAACAATGTGACAAAATAAAACACTTAAAATTATTTTCCTGCTACAGAGGTGATTTTTCTGAAATAATAACAAACTTAGTCACAGAAGGTCAAGCCTCTAAGTGCACCATTGGTCCTTATTTTTTCTGACCACCTCTCCTGGGACCTCTGCCCCCATGTGCCTGCCCAGGAGCCCCACTGAAGCTCAGGCCTGAGCCCCCAGCCTCAGCTGAGCTATGCCATGGGCAAGTGGGGGCCAGCGCTGTCCTGGGCTGCTCCTGGCTTGCTTGCCCTTCCTGCACTGAACTGGGACCTGCTCACCCCCTCCTGCTTGCCTGCTGGTCACTGGGCTGTTGGTGGGACCTGTCACTGCCAGGAGGCCTGCGCTGCTGGCCCTACTCAGATGCCCAGGGGCAGTGCCCTTTTGGAGGGACTGTCACCTCTACTTGTGCTGTGGTCACCCTTGGCTCTAGTTTGCCTTCCCTGAAAGAGCTGCCCCCTGACCAGTGGTAGCCAGCCCTTACCTACCTGCAGCTTCGATCTACAAAGAGGGGAAGGAAAGAAACAGAAGAGTGGGAGGTGCTACTGCGTTTGCACCCTCCAAGTACAAGAATCACAAGACTAGGAAGAGGCAACTGGGAACTGCAGCTCCTGTAGTACTTTGCATCTTACTCCAGGCCACTCCACTTCATCTGCATGATAAGACAACATACGAAATTACCTTCAGTGGGTGTAGATTGAGAACAGGACCACTGACAGGACAGCCCCCACTTTACTGTCTTGCACAGGTCTTTGGAGCAGGGAGAAAGTATGTTGCCTTAATAGTTCCCATTTTTAGGATGTCTCTATTGACTTTAATTAACCTTCCCTCAGGCTCACAAACATAACAAACACTACTCCTAAAAGCAAATAAAATTAACTGTGTTCCAGGGGATTTTCAATGCATTTCTAACTCCTAAGATACAAATAAGGTTTTAGTAGATGGCTTTTAACAAGGTATGTGCTGCTAGAATATATCACTAATATTTCATTGATCTGGCTAGCCATCATTAAGGTCCATGCCACAAGCATGCTGTACAATTATAAAATGAATTAAGCCAGCATGAGTTGTGCAGAACAATTATATCATACTTTCCTTGATTTTTTATGTCTTGTTTACACAGTTACAACCTTCAAGCAGAACACTTTGAACTTGAGAAAGTAATTTGCACTAGACACATGAGAGCTTAACTGGTGGTACAATTTGCCAGCCTAAAAATGCTACAGTGTAGCTGATCACAGAATTTTTCCAACAGTGGAACTGTAGAATAAGGTTTCTGGGTTTTGAAGTAATTCAGAAGACAAGTAAAACGGATAAAGTATAGGGATATGAGTCCTTTCTGAAAGCCAAGTCTGCACTTTGACAGGCTTAACATCTTGTCTAACAAAACAAAATGTTGGTAGATAAAGTTGCACTGCCATGTATTAGCATTACATCTACAGGTGTTCTTAAGCACGGTCTTTCCTGAAATGTTACTACCAGCCAGCAATGAAACCATAGTTAGTATATGGTATTCATCTTTAATGTTTTTTCATATAGTTTTAGCAGAGAAGTCTTGCATAAAAATGATTCTAAATTGCAGTTTATGCCATTCAGCAATGTAAATGTAATGAGAAATAAAGCAAATCAATCAGAGCCGTTTAGTTTGTCTACA
Organism: Charadrius vociferus; assembly: GCF_000708025.1. Taxonomy (NCBI): domain Eukaryota; kingdom Metazoa; phylum Chordata; class Aves; order Charadriiformes; family Charadriidae; genus Charadrius; species Charadrius vociferus. The sequence goes on along the minus strand of NW_009648545.1, from coordinate 1,768,898 downwards.
GATTGCTGCAACAAAATAATCCTTGTGCTATCAAGTGGAGTGTAAATGGGACTACTTGAGTCATAACTAACACTGATTTCCTATGTTTTGAACAAATATGTGGAGTTATTCCAGCAGTATAACCAGAAGGAAACAAAGGAAAAAGAAACTTACTTAATATTTGCCCAGTCTTTAAGGGTTTTACAAAAGCAGTTGGGTAGTTGTACCAACCTTTTTTATTTGCCACTGTACATCTGGAATATACATGAGAATTCTTTTAAGATAAAATAATCAAATATGATCATAGGCTTTGCTCAATATAATGTCATAAAGCAAAATGTCAAATATCACTAACATTCTGGCTGAACACACCATTCTTACTTCTCAGAGGAGTTAAACTTGAGTGCTCACACTGCAGTATTTTTCACTGACAGATCTAGATAGCCTGTAGGTTTTCTTAAGCTGTAGTTCAACTGATAACTCTCCTGAGTTTTTTTGCTTCTCATTTACTAGTTCTTTTGCAACAGCTGCCAGTGTACTAATAAAATAGCTCTACTGATGCTGAACAACTGTGAATATCAGTGCAAAATATGGTTGCTCCACCCCATCTTTTATTTATCTGCTCTCAGAATTGCTTGAGCATGAAGGCAGAATAGTCTCTGAAGATCCCTCCTGTTTTTCTGTTTCAGAGGGCAGGACTAGCATGCTGGATGCTTCTTGTTTACTGGCAAAAAGCTACATGAAGTACTTATTCTGTTTCAGCCTTTAGTGCTTCTACTTGGACAACATTCCAGTTGGAAGTACTGTTTATCTGAATTATTCCTCTTTGTGCTTCAGTTTCAGGGGCAGAACAAAACATAGAGCTTAATGTAAAACTCCCAGACTCCTTGACTAGGATTATTTGATAATATTCGCCTATCTATAGTTTGACCTCTGTGATTGGTCCACTAATAGCTAATGGAGCTGACTTGTAAAAAATCACAGGCTCTTTGTACGTTTTATGGATGGGTTTGGTCTGAAAGGGACTAAATCGCTATGTGGTATTGCTCCCCAAACCCTAGGATTCTTTAGTAAGCCATTCTTTAAATGTTTTTTTTTCCATATTTTTCCAATAACCTTATTGGATCATATTTTGAAATGTGTAAAGGCAATAATAAAACTTGCTTCTGAGACACACATTTAGAGCGCAGTACTGAAAAGGTTAACATTCCCAGTTAAAGCAATTAAATGTTTTATTTACATTTTGGGGATTAAGCAAGCAATTCAGGCATTGTAACAAATCAAGCTGACAAGTCCTATTCACATAAATGACAACGTGCAGACAGAAATTAGATTAATTTCCAAAATAACAATAATTCTTTTACCCAGAATGCCATATTTATGGAAAGTGTTCAGAACATTGTTTCCAATTATTTCCAACTTTGCAACAAATTATTACAGAACAACCTTTTCTGTATAAAATTACTTTATTTTGATGACTCATTGCACCTTTTCGTTCTTTGTATAAATGGACCTTCTTCGTTACATAGACACAGAAGGGGTGCAGTTGCAAAACAGAAGCAAGACAGCGGGGAAATAAAGTGTTTCCTTGTTAATGTAGCCACACATACATGAAAACTTTGCTAAATTAATGTAGCTGCAGGGTTCATAATAGCCTGTGTACACTTATGCCTTGCCAGATGATGCATAGGTTATTTCCCTGGAATTAAGCAATCATGCATATTTACCTCCCAGTAATGTCTTCTGACAGACACACATATATACAAATACACTTACAATCATGCATGAAAAAGTCTGACAATTAATTAATCTAGGGTTTTTCAATAAGAAGAAAAAGAAATTAAAGAAAACGGTTGTACAATATAGTACGTAAAAGGCAATGTAGCAATAGATGGGAAGTGGCAGGGCAAGGACCAGCTGTTTCCTTATGAACAGCTGTTTAGTTGTTGATTGTTTTGCTCAGTTTTAAATCACAAAATCTTGGGGTTGTTAAATTGTTGGTATTCAGTTGCCAGTTGATGGTGATCACACTAAAAAGTATGGGAATCAACTTTGCATCACTGATATTTGGCTGCTGCAGAGTTACAATTAGCTTTGCTTTTAGATATGACCCCTGCTGTCCAAAGCCTTTGAAACATTAGGTTATTACAATGCATAATTTATCACTACAGATTAAAGTTAGTCATGCATAGACGACAAAAGACCAAGCAGGATGCTTGTCTAGGGGGACCTGTGCTGAATATTCATACTTGCTAGTCATTGTCTCTCTAGTCCTAAGTCAGGGACCTGATTATCTAAGAGCTTCTCTGTCCGCTAGCAGGATACATGCTGCCGGTAGGATAGGATTTGTAAGTACTCCTGGATCTCTGTGACTTGGTTTTATTCAGGAACAGCCCAGGAACACAGCCAAAGCCATTTGTGTATAAGGATTTTTCAGAGAGAGGGAACGCTGTTTTTTAGGAGACAACTGTTAGTGCAAATACCGGCTTTTATGTTGACTGGCTAACCTGAGTTGATTTGTTCATGCTGAATGTTTGTTTTTTTAATCCTGTGGGATGTAGAATACCATTGAAAGATTAAGTAGGAGAGCCTAGAGCTTTATGTACAGCCTTTTTTTTTTTTTTTTTTTCATTACGTAAATCTAACTAAAAAAAGAACAAAACCTGGAATGAATAGCCGAAGCACCATTTGCCTTTGTCATCTTCCTGTAGTCTATGCTTTTTTCTTTACTTGCACTCATATAAATTCTCACCAAGCTTGATATGCTTAGCTAAAAGAAAGAAAAATCCTCCTCATACACCATCACACAGAAACAGTGTTCAGATGCAAGTCTAAATGTTGGACTGTGCTTTGCTCTATGTGTAAATATTCTTCCTCAAAAACACTGCTGTAAAGCTTCTCATTTTCCTACCTTTTTTATTAAATAGTAATCTTCTTTTTCCCTATAACGATTACAGGAGTAGTAATTATCCATTCAATGTGCTGCACATCTTGGGCTTCTCAGCCACCTTTCCTTTGTTGGCCGTCCTCTCAGAATAAGATGCCCTGAGTGAACACTGTTATGTGTCCCTCCCTCCACTTCATCCCTCCAGAGACCTCTATGCCCTCTATGTCCCTTTGACCCCAGGTATATTTATAATATCTTTGATGTTCCTATGTGATAACAATTTCATTTTAGTCAATATTACCATATTGTGCAGAGAGCTTTTTGTGTTCCTACTACTTTCCAGGAACCCAGAGCCTTCTCAAAACAATTAATAAAATAGGGGATCGTGCTACATTCTCTGTCATAACAGTTATAAATACGAATGTAGTGAGACTGTATAAACAAGGAAAAGAAAGACTGTACTGGGAAATCTTCAATGTAATTTCTGAAGTGCCTGATCATGTACCATAGGAAAATTATGTCTTTCATCCCCATAAACCAACTCTGTAAACCAAAGAGCAAAAGAAGACCATGCAACTGGTAACGGTTAAAAAAAGTACCTTGCAAAAAACGGCAACTGCAGTTGTTGAGGTACATTACTAAAAGTGACAGATTTTGGATCTGCTCCTTTTTCAAGTCCCCTGTGAGTCACATTACCATCATTTCTTCATCTGTAGGGGACAAACTCTGTCCCTTCTGTGAATTATGTCAGCAATCTTCCCTCAGACACATGCAATATTGCTAGGTGACACCTTGCAGCAGGTGTTCACTTCTTCCATATGGTGCTTCACACATTTACTTGAACTATCATATCTGAAGCATATTGAATTTGTTCAGTCTACAGAAGTTGTCACGCTAGATGGACGACACTCTTTTAAGTATGTACATTCATCTTGGCTTGACAAGTGTCCATTTGACACTGAATGGAAATTCTTTTCCTGAGAAGGCTCCAGAATACCATATTACCTGTCACTGTAATTGTTGTGCTGCCAGAGCTTTGCAAGAAATGTTTGCAGATTCCTACTAGCAAATTACTTTTATCTCGATATGACAAACTACAAAGTATCTAAATTTCCTGTTCTGAATTGGATAAGTGAGCACATTTTATAAACAATAGATAAGTCCTTACCTCCTTTTAGACTTTCGTTTTATAGATGAGAGTTTTGGGTCTGTGCTTCTGGCTGCTTCAATAGAATAACTATGTCATTTAAAATGGCCTCTGCTGGAAAGCCGAATTTTACTTTTTTTCATACGTCTTTTCTTTTTTTTTCTAGAACACGTCCCATTGACAGGCTATGTAATTATTTTCTATTCTCTTGTTCAGCACAATACTACCTTACAGCAATGAATCTTTAACTGCTCTTGTATTTACTGAAAAGATCCAGACACTTACTATGTGTGTGTAACATTTGGCATTCTGATTTAATTGAGGCTGCAAAGTCCTATACAGTTTAGTAAGAATACTTATTGACTTGGACTAACTAGGGAAGGATGACACAGTCCCTGTGAAATGGGATTCAAAATGAGCAGGCTACAGCGTCATTTGTAATCTGACGAAAATTATGCTCTGTGAAAGCAAGACACCTTTTTTGTTTGTTTTTTTTTTAAGCCTACTATATCATGATAGCAAAAATAAGCAGACAAAAAATCCTGGTCAATCTATGTTAGGATGATACAAATGAAAAGGATGGTATATACGTAGTAGCAAAGGTATCAATCTCCTGTCTATATAATGCTAAAGATCCTGTAGCCTACTTCCTAGTATTTTTCTCCACTGAACAGATTCTTGGCAGTAGCCCCAAAATTAATGAAGCAAACATGTCTCTTTTACAAAATCTCTTCCAAAATCATGTTTTTCTATAACAGATTTCGCTCTAACAAGCTGGTGCCGCTTGGTGCTTACTGCTCTGTCTTCAGGATTTTATCTTCTTACTTGCTGTAGTACTGGATATCACAAGCTGAACAGAAAATATCCACAAAAAATAACATTTTCCTTATCAAAACATAAAATGGACAGAGAAGGATTCAGCCTTTTAGAGCATGAGTTATAATCTGCGTAATTGATTAGATTTAGGGCAATTGCTCATAAAGCATGTTAGCCCTGGTTTCATTGGCTAGTGCCATGTAGGTGATGGCCTTATGAACCAATATTTCTTCTTGCATTTGCTTTGACTTCACTAGAAATCAGGTTCATAAACAAGGCAATCCTGCAGTCACTGCAGATTTCACCCAAAGGCACTGCTATCCAAAGAATTAGTGTTCAATTTTTTTTTAGGTACTTCTGGCCTGCCTGAAGAAGCTGGTGATTGTATGAATGGCTGTGGGCATTTCCTGCTGTCTTGTCCCACTAGTGAGGTTAAAAGCAGTCTGTGAGAAAATGTTTGAAGACCCCATACCTATTCCATTTGTATATTCTGATCCTTGTAAACTGCCTAGATGACAGTAATGTTTATGTAGTGTTAGATCAAAATACCACCTAGCTCAATATCCTGTCCCTCATGCTGAACAGAAAGAAATAGTTTTTACTATTGCAGGTCCTTTCCAACCTAAACCATTCTATGATTCTATGATTCTACTTCATCATAATGTCACTCAGTCACACAGTATCATTTGAGAACCTTCTGAAAGACCTTGACATCTGCTTTAGCTGAACGCCAAATAATTCAGCATTGTTATAAGCTTTATCATATGACTGTTCATCCCTTCACTGATCACTTGTGAATTTGTTTATCTGTTCTAATACAGAACCTTTTCACAGAATCACAGGATGGTTGAGGTTGGAAGGAACCTGTGGAGGCCATCTGGTCCAATTCCCCTGCTCAAGCAGGGCCACCTAGAGCCAGGGTGGAGACTCTGGAACATAAGGAGGGTTACAGAGTCTCTTAGGAGGGAAACTCTGGAACCTGCGCTCAGTCACCTCCACAGTAAAAAAGTGTTTTCTGATGTTCAGATGGAACCTCCTGTGTTTCAGTCTGTGCCTATTGCCTCTGGTCCTGTCACTGGGCACCACTGACTGGCTCTGACTTTTTGCACCCTTTCTTCAGGTATTTATATACATTGATAAGATCCTCCTCAGCTGACCTAATGAGGTCATCATATTGGCAAAAATAGTTTTGCCCTGCTTAGTAAGGTGCTACCCATCTCTCCCAAGCAGACACTGGTCTGCAAAGAGGGTCACATGGCCATAAAATCCAAAACTTTGCCACCACTACCAGTTCTGCAGCCAACTATCAACTTGTTCTATTAATGCCCTTATCCTCACCCCTTTCCCCTCACTGGCAGGAGCGAGGAGACCACCTGAGTCCCCATACCCTTGACTATCACCCCCAGAGCTTTGTAGTCACTTTTGATACTTTTATAACTTAGTAATTTTATGGCCATGACTTTCATCTTTCCAGCTTTCCCTCCGTGAGAACCTTACTTGCCTGTAGCATTGGCTATGGTAGCCTTTGTAAATGTAACTTATTTTTGAAAACTAACTTCTATTCCCCTGATGATAAAGCCAAGTTAAACAGCAGATTATGCACTATAGAGAGCGTTTTTAATCTTACATCAGAGTTTCTTAAAAATACTTGAGAATTTCTTGCTATAAAATTTAGCAATTTGTTGTAAACCCCTTTCTATCTACATTTCAGTTTTACACAGTTTGTCACTGTAAGTACGGAAAGAAATCATCAGTGTAAGAACGTCCCAAAATCCATCTGTGTAAACAAATGAAAAATGTTAATTAGTCTTGCAAAGACTTTAGTTTCCTTTTATAGCATCATAATTTAAAAGGTTTACAACATAGTGTTCTATACTTTCAACTTATGCTTCTGTGGTGTTTTGAAGTGCCTTGGGATGAGGCCGCAGCCCATAAAAATCTTTTCTCATGCACATTGTTATACTTTTACTTTTAAGGTGTCAGTTTGTTCTTTTCAGTTTTCCCCATTAAGACACAGCTTTCTCTTTATGAGGGATGTCTGTGTTTGTAATAATTTTATAATACTTAAATTAAATCACATTTGTTTTTATTGAATTCTTTTAATGTCATACTTAATTTGTGGTTTATACCACTGATTCTCTATGGCAGCAATGATCATTCTGTGTGTGTCATACAGGTCTTTTACTTTTTGGCTATGCCTTTTGTGGTTTTTTTTTCCTCACTTTTTTTTATTCCCCTTTTAAGATTAGACATTTACTTGATATTTGTTTCCTTTTTTCCTATAATGATTAGAATTTCACTGCATCATTGCCACTATTATAGAGTTTCCCTTTGGCAGTTTTATGCTGAATAGTGATCTCAACAATTTTCAAGACACAACCAAAGACTGTCCCAGATCTTGAAGTCTGTAACTGGGTAGTTCAAGAAATGTCAGTTAATGGTGTTAAAAATGTTATAATTGCACAATGGTGCATTATGAAATTGAACCAGTCCACATAAAGTCACCAAAATATCCTGTTTTGTACACTTATATTCTTTCAAATGTCTATTACTTTTCACACTCATTATTATCATGGTAGATGACTTATAGTAAAACCCCAATATTGTACTCACCCCTCTTCAGCACAGAACTTTATTGATTGTGGTCTTTTGTGATATCATCAATGCATTATGCGCATCTGACAAAGCTTTGTTAGCATAAGGCACCATGTCTCTTCTGGCATGATTATCTCTTACTCACAAATAATTTTTACTTTCCTGTTTACAGAGTTTGACTTATCATCTTGCTTTCATAAAACTTTGGAGAAATCTGTTACATTTCCATTTTAATCCTGAGATTTTCATTAACCTTTTTAATTTTTAGATTCTGAACATTTGTAAAGAGATACATACACATTTCATATATGTCTGTCTCTATTTTTATGTGCCTTAAATATTGCCTAATATTTCTTAATGTTATTCTTCAGTGTTTTCTACGCATATTTTAGAACTTCCTTCTTATTCATATTCAGAGAATGCAGCATTTTTCTAAAGGGATTCTAGTATTTAGTATCTTAAACAGAGTGCTCTTTCCACTGTTTTACATTCCCCTACATTTTAGGGATAAAGAAAAAAATACTCAAAGACTGTCTTAGTTCTAATTGTTATGATCTGGCACAGTATCAGCAAATGGCCATTTTGCTGTAAGATGTTTTTTCCTGTAGAAATTCCTTTTACTGTAAAGCTTTTCTGAGTTCTTGTGAACCATGAACGTCTCCCATGTTTTTTCCATTATCCTGCCAAAACTCATTCTCCTTCTCTTCAGTCCCTGCATGTACCTGTCTTCAAGAAGGGCTTACATTTTCTGTATTTTTCACCTCTCTATATCAACAAACAAATGCCATAATATCTCTCTGAGAGGGCTAGAGCTAAGAGAGCCTCACAGGCTTTAGAAAGATGCTTTTAGCTGTGCCTAGAACCACACTTACAGGCTCCCTGTCTCAGGTTAGTTGACCAGCCAGCAAAACTGGTCTTCATGGATCACCTTGGGGACATCTTTAGAAAATTATCTACTTAGAATAATCAGACAGAAAAGAGAGAAATTTCACAAGCATTGTGAGCAGAATATTGGTGCCAATAAAGACTATGTTTTCAAGCTTACAAGAAAGGAATTAATTAAATCATTAAGCACCACTATTAACAGCACTCCTGATACGAATCAGGTACTGAACCTGAACTGTGTTGCAGGACACACAGAACTATTCTAAGCTTCCTAATAAGTTTTTCTTCTTGTTTGCCATCCGCATGACCTCTCCACAGAAATTATAGGCTGCCGAGAAGGATGGGTTATTTTCTGGTTGCTGCATGTTCTGTCTTCCCCTGCAAAGAACCAGCAGTCAGCAGATGAGATCCTGTGTGTCCCAGAAGGAAAGCTAATATGGTCCCAAGACAATCATAGAATCATAGAATGATTTAGGTTGGAAAGGACCTTGAAGATCATAGAGTTCCAACCCTCCTGCCATAGGCACAGACACCTCCCACTAGACCAAGTTGCCCAAGGCCACGTCCAGCCTGGCCTTGAACACCTCCAGGGATGGGGCCTCAACAACCTCTCTGGGCAACCTGTGCCAGTGCCTTACCACCCTTAAAGTGAAAAACTGCTACCTAATGTTTAGTCTAAACCTGCCCTCTTCCAGTTTATAGCCATTCCTCCTCGTCCTGTCACTACATGCCCTAGTAAAAAGTCCTTCCCCAGCTCTCCTGTAGGCCCCCTTTAGGTACTGGAAGGCCGCAATAAGATCTCCCTGGATCCTTCTCTTCTGCAGGTTGAACAGCCCCAACTCTCTCAGCCTCTCCTCATAGGAGAGGTGCTCCAGCCCTCGGATCATAATAGGAATCACAATCACATAGGAATTCAAGTTCCTACTCCAACATTGTGTTGAAGTTTCCAGAATGGGAAAAAATGCTCCCACCCTAGTAATATCATAGCAGTATGAGGAAACAGTGAGGGATAGAAGAGAAAGAGAAACTAGAAATTTCTATCAGCTACAGCTCCAAAAATTTAGCATTATTGTAGTAACTGGTACTGTGGTGAAAGAGTGAAATGGATATTGTCAATCATTTCCACATAACGGAAACACAGTATCAGAAACTTCTAACCATTGTCATCTTCAGTCAATCTTCAACAAATATGGCAGCATCTAATCTGTTCCTTCAACTTGTCGGTCTTACCTTCCTATATGCACCCATTCTCCTCTGCTGCAAGTTATAAAAATAAACAGGTTCATGTCTTCTGCATATTCTTGGGGTTTTTTCGTTGGTTTTTTTTTTTAATGATTTTATTGTTATTTTTGGTATTTACACAACACTGCTTGTCACAAGTGTGTGTGCAGATATAGGAAAATCATCTATATTGTATATTACCTCTCATAAATACAAATTTGTCTGCAACTAATCAGAATGAGCTTGTTTAAAAAATGTGAGAAAAAATATGACACCCAATGTCAGTGAAAAAGAATAAACTGTTTGGGAACAGCTCCCGTACACAGCTGAATACATAGAATCCACTTTCTGGATCTCCATCAGAGGGGAAAGGGTATATGTTGAAGCAACATAACAAGGAGAAGCTCTTTTGTAACTGGTTGAATCCCAGTGAAAGTGATGTTGGTGATAATTAATTACATGTGTTATGTACAATGTTTTCTACTTTCACAAAACAGAAACAACTTTATTTGCACTTTGTAGAGGGGATACTAAGACCAGGTGAGAGCTCACCCCTGGACTTCCTTTTCAATGTGTCATGTGCATAGGGTGCACTCTGCATTATAATTGACAACTAGGAAATTATTCCCTACCTTGTGAAAAGACAGGAAAAGAGAAGAATAAACACAAAATGCTAAAAGCTGTTACCATAAAGGCACAACAATATTAACATGAGATATGTTAATCTGGTAGCAAATTTTTAAGGATTAACAAAGCCCCCATGGGAGAGGGAAGTGAAGGGAGAGCAGTGAATGCTGTCTACCTTGACTTTGGCAAGGCTTTCAACACTGTCTCCCACATCATCCTCATAGGCAAGCTTAGAAAGTGTGGGTTAGATGAATGGACAGTGGAGTGGATTGAAAACTGACTGAAAGATAGAGCTCAGAAGGTTGTGGTTAGTGGCGCAGAGTCTAGTTGGAGGTCTGTAACAAGTGGTGTTCCCCAGGGATCAATACCGGGTCCAGTCCTGTTCAGTATATTCATCAATTATGTGGATGAAGGGGTAGAGTGTGCCATCAGCAAGTTTGTTGATGACCCAAAACTGGGAGGGGTGGCTGACACGGTGGAACGCTGGGCTGCCATTCAGCATGACCTGGACAGGCTGGAGAGTTGGGCAGAGAGAAAACCTGTGAAATTCAACAAAGGCAAGTGTAGGGTACTGCACCTGCGGAGGAATAATTGCACACATCAGTACAGGTTAGAGGCTGACCTGCTGGAAAACAGCTCTGTGGAAAGCGGCCTGGGAGTCCTGGTGGACAACAGGATGACCATGAGCCAGCAATGTGCCCTGGTGGCCAAGACGGCCAATGGCATCCTGGGGTGCATCAAGAAGAGTGGGGCAAGCAGGTTGAGGGAGGATATCCTCCCCCTCTACTCTGCCCTGATGAGGCCACATCTGGAGTACTGTGTCCAGTTCTGGGCTCCCCAGTTCAAGAAGGACAGGGAACTGATGGAGAGGGTCCAGCAAAGGGCTACAAAGATGATGAGGGGACTGGAGCGTATTTCTTATGAAGAAAGGCTGAGGAACTTGGGTCTGTTTAGTCTGTAGAAAAGAAGACTGAGGGGAGATCTTATCAATGTTGATAAATACTTAAAGGAAGGGTGCCAGGAGGATGGGAGCAGTCTTTTTTCAGTGGTGCCCAGTGATAGGACGAGGGGTAATGGGCACAAACTTGAACATAGGAAGTTCCATCTAAACATGAGGAGGAACTTCTTTACTTTGAGGGTGGCAGAGCACTGGAACAGGCTGCCCAGAGAGGTTGTGGAGTCTCTGACTCTGGAAACATTCAAAACGTGCCTGGATGCCATCCTGTGCAACCTGCTGTAGATGAACCTGCTCTGGCAGGGGCGTTGGACTAGATAATCTCCAGAGGTCTCTTCCAACCCCTATCATTCTGTGATTCTGAGAATTCTTGCACCTGGGATTGACCAATGCCTGAAAAAGTATGAGCTAGGGACTGACAGCTGAGGAGCAGCCCTGCCAAACAGGTTCTGGGGATCCTGGTGGACAGTGGGCTACACAGCAGACAGCAGTGTGCCCTGGCAGGAAAGAAGGCTAATAGCACCCTGGGCTATGTCAACAAGAGTGCAGCCAGTTGATTAAAAGACTTGATGATTCATCTTTTTGCAGCACTAGTTAAACTGTATCTGGAATACTTTTCCAGTTTGGGGAGCTCCATGACACAAAGAATGTTGATAAACTAGAGTGATTTCAGTGGAGGGCCACTAAGATGATCGGGGCTGCGGAGGAGGGGCTGGAGTACTTGCCCTTTAAGGAGATGCTGAAAGATTGGGACTTGTTATCCTGGAAATGAGACAACTTTGGAGGGGTCTTAGCTGTAGCTCCCTAGTGCCTATAAGGAGGTTACTGAGAAGATGAGGTCAGGCTTGCATGAGAGAACGACAGACAATGGTCAGAGATTGTAAGAGGCGATGTTCTGACTGGTTATAAGGAAAAAAAAAAAAGTCACTGATAGGAAAACTAAGCTTTAGAAAAGGTTACCTTGAAAGGTTGTGCAGTCTCCACCCTTTGAGGTTTTCAAGGTATTTGTGGACAAAACCTTGAACAACCTGGTCTGAATTTAGTGTTGACCATGCCTGGAACAGGAGGTTGGACTAAAGACCCCCTGAAGTCCCTTCTAACCTGAATTATTCTATGATCTCTAAAGGATGTAACATCTCCTCCCCACCCTCCAAGTTCCTTATAGCTGGAAATCAGAATCAAATGATTAAGTCTCTTCTATAACAGTGTTTTTTCTTATTATAACAACAGAGACTGCTCATATATGGCCAGTCTCAGCCCTGATTTTATATCAGTTTCCACCTAACATTATTTCTTTCTTTTGCCTGGAAATGGCTTCCATGAGGACATGTTCCCAGGAACATGAGTTGAAGCTGTCTAGCCTGTGATTGCCCAGCTCTTTCTTCTGGCATTTGTTGAAGACAAATGTTACATTCGTTCTATAGTGCAAACCAGGGACCCTCTCTCATTGCTACAACCCCTCCAATATATTGGAGAGTGGCTTTGAAATGATATCAGCTAAGTCCCTACTTTACAACTGCATTAAAAGAAGAGTTTGAAAGTAATACTAAATAATTGAAAGGACTTGCAGTATGATATTGTACATCCTACAAGTTTATTTTAGCAGTCTTGGATGCTTTTTACAGACCTGTGGTTCATAGGAGCTACTGTATTTTGACACCCTGATATGTTGATGAAAAGGAAGAACCTTACAGTTGGTTCACAGGCACACCTTTCCACAAATGAAGCTTAAATTAGAGCCTGGTAGTTTTAGAGATCAAAGTAAATGTGAGTGAAGAAAACTGCATGAGAGTGCCACTCATTTTAAGGAAGCATATTGTACAAAAGCCAATTATCACCACATTTTGGGGAAGATATTTAAGGTCTTCCAGACTTTGGCAGGGAGGGCTACAGAAGTTAGTTTGTTCCATAATAGCATCAGCAAAGATTCACTTTAGGCTTGGAGCTTTACTTCTGACTGCCCTTTCTGTCACCAATTATTTTGTGTGCACACCAAAGAAAATCAGTCAAGACTGTCAGCAGCATTGATCCCACTTCTCTCTGCCAGATGTTCTTCTAGTCCATCTGCTCACACTTGCTTTGCACAACATGAAAAAGAACTGGAGGCTGTGAGGTGACGCTGCAATTAACCTTGTAAATGATTTCCCTTTTGCAAATGAAACCAGCAATTGGGTCCATAACTTACACAATTAAGAGCAATGCATCTTAGTCATTTTCTGTAATCCTCCATTTAATATTTGATCATTGATTTAATGTTTAATACTGTGGAATCATTGTTCTGTGTCCCTCATTTCTTGAATGTCCTTGATTTTAAGGATAGTTAGCAAGATAGTAGCTTGATCTTGCAAAGCTTTACTTGTGTGAGCACTTTGATGAAGGCCAATGTGATTATTCACATGAATAGGGGTTTGCATGGGTAAATTCTTATATTTCAGACACCTCGCCCCTGTCTTAATAGTCTTCTTTAACATTTTTTTTCTTTGGGTGGGAGGGAGTTAGTTTAAAATTAATTGTATGTGTGGAGGGCTCTGTAAGTGTTAAATATAATTATTTTCAAAACGCAAATTTCTCTGCAACATTATTTGATATTTTGTCCCCTCTTAAAACAGCTATTAATAATGTTTTTTTAGTCATGGAAAATTGAAGCTGCCTGTCAATATCATTTGTCATCATGTCAATGAGAGCACACATATGTATATTTGATATATACTAAAGTGAAACACATGGAAGAGTGAATATTTCAGGCAGATATTTTGCCAATCTACCTAGATATTCAAATATCTTAATCCTTAAGACTCTTTCCTTTATTCCAGGCCTCTGATTCTGTTATGCAAAGGCTACCAGTATGTTGCAATTTTTTGAAGAAAACTACTATTCATTAAGAAATAAATTAAATAAATGACCAGGGACTTGTTATAACAGATGATCCAGACGACCAGTTCAGAAATTGGAGTTTGGCTTCCAGAGGTGAAAGCACATTTCATTAATTATTATATCACATATATTTGTTGTTATTTCATTTCAAACTCCACAAATGTTTTCTTATTCAGATGAAAGTCACTACTTTGCTATAATAAGCAGTTGTCTTATGTGATAACTGCCGTCTTCATCATGACCTGGAATTTAAAATTGAATCTTCGGTTGATAAAAGTGTTGGGTACTACATCTGGAGCTATTGGACTGACCCCTACACTTTGCTATAGTGGCATAACTCTACACACAGGGCAAGACGTACCACTCACTGTATGATGTGTTGTTACAGCTGAACCCAGAAATGCAAGAACCCACCATTTTGCTAGATCTTGTTAGATGTGGCAGAAACTTCCAAGTTCCTTAAAGTAGCAGTTCCTTGTGTTGTTGGAAAAGAAAAATCCTATTACTCAGTCAGCTATGAAGCAATTCTGAACATATGCTTCCCCAACAATGCCTGGGGAATGTTCTCAAATTCAAATAGTTAAAATAATTTACAGTGAATTTCCCAATAAATTTAAAATATTAAACAGAGTATGTTTGATAAGTGCAAGAAGACCTGCCATCAATGCATATAGTTTGTTTTTATTTGGCTGGGGTTTTTTGGGTATTGTGGTATCTGTTTTAAATCTACTGGGAATGTTCATTACTTAACCATAACAATAGCTATATCTTTTTCCTATTGTGAATGCAAACCTTCATCTTAACGTTCACTGAAATAGTCTTGTTTCTAGTCTTGTCATCTTCAAGGTCATGGGGGTTTTTTTTGTACATTTTGACTGGAAAAATAAGTATCTATGAAGAATTCTTTTTTTTTTTTTAATAATTCTATCTCCCTCCCCTCCCCTTCCCTCCCCTTCCCCTTCCCCTTCTCCTTCCCCTTCCCATTCCCATTCCTCTCCCCTTCCCCCTCCCCCTTCC
>NW_009648545.1:1720728-1753700 GCF_000708025.1 Charadrius vociferus | reverse complement strand
CTCTCCTCTCCTCTCCTTTCCTCTCCTCTCCTCTCCTCCCCCTTCTCTTCTTCCTCCTCCTTCTCCTCTTACTCTTCCTTTCTTTCTAATTGTGGAAATCCAGAGTCCTTTTGCTGTTTGCTGTTTAGCCAATAAAGCACAACTTTTCATGACCTGATGTTCTATGTTATGGCCACTTTTTGCCTCTTCACCAAATGCAAGAGAAAGCAATCTGTAAAATTTCCCATCGGTCACCGTTCCTTTTCCACTTCACAGACTTGTTACCAAGGCAGTAAAAGTTGCCACTTTTTTGCACAAGTTTGTTTATCTTTCTCTCTCTCTTTGTGCTGTCCATTTAATTAAAGGTCAGGATCTATGACTATAATCTTCTACTGGGATAATAGCTAAACCTAATAGGGTATCTTCTTTATAACACTGACAGTCTATCACTGCTGATTCCTCATGGTAGCTATTCTGTGCACCTCATCATTCTGTTGGATCTTTCAGTAGACACTGTCTTTAAAATCCCATTTGTACCATTTGGGTCAGGTCAGGAAGAATAATGGCTCTAATCTCGTTGGAGTGATATTATTAATCTTAAAGCAGGTGAGGAGCAAGAAGCTTTCTCCAGCCGAAGAACTCCAACTTCAGTTCTGCAGTGGGTAATCCCAGGTTTACTGCACATGGGAAAATGTCTCAAAGATTGAGCTATCATTTTTGGTCATATTTAAATCTGTATGCTATGTTAAATCAATTTCAGGGAACTAAGATGCAGGACTAAAGATTCCCTTTCCAGTTTCAGTGAGTTTTTTAAATTTTCTTAATATGTTTTCAGCAGATAATAAGCAAAAGTAAACAGGAGTAGCTGTGATTCACAGCAGTGTTCCTCTATGATCATAATCATATGCTGAGGTTTTTGTTTCTGGGCATAACAGGTGCATATTTGCTGATGTCTAGAAATTTGAGACATTCACTTCACAATTAACACCAGATTCAGCAATTTGACATGTTTAAATTTCAAGACCAACCTGTTGTTTATAAAAGACATTAACTGCATCAGCTGCAGTCACTGTCACTTTTGAACACCCATCCAGGATGTTTTAGTATCTAGAAATAAGACTTCCAAAATGCTCTATGTTAGCATCTGCTTTGTGTATCTATTCAATGTACTGATTTGGGAGTAAGCTTCGCTGCTTTGTGAACAAGTAGGTTAGCAAAGAACAGGATGGAATATCAGGCTTTTGTTTCCTCTTGCTTTAGGTCCCCATGCACATTCACCTGCAAAATGGATTGTCTAAGCCTACTGTGCCTGGCCAATGTGTTTCTATAAATTACACCTCCATGTGAGAAATATTGATAAAATAACACAGTGCAACACTGTTCCTAGAAAGGCCTCAAAATAGCCTTCTGCAAAGGTAGATAGGTTTGTAGGCACTGAGCCATAGTTCTTCAAGCCCTTCGCATTTCCAGGTGTCTTTTGTTTTTCTATTGCAGTTTCTTGCATAATGTAGTCCCTCGATTCTAGTCCAAAGACAGCTGCATTAAGTTGGCACAGACTGAGAGTCCTTAAAACTCCAAACTGCTTTCGAAGCACTAGTTAAAAGATGGTGCACATGGTGGATGATCTTTAATACTGAAGACGTGGACCGTAGCTCTTGCTTCAGTATACTGGGTTGCACTCACAGTTATGTGAACTATTATAGACTATGCTGGGATACCCTTCAGTACAAACAGAAACTCAGCACAGGTGCAAGTGAACATGCCAAATTAATTGAATAGACCTAAATGAAGAAAATTCGGGAGAATATATCCATTATGCTAACCTGTCCACTGTGTTGAATCACAACATTTGGAAAAATACGATGGAGATGGGGAACTGGTTGTTTCTCTTTCTAGTTTGAATGGGCCCATCTTAAAACGTTACTAATATATTTCCAACAGATCATGAAAAAAGTAAACAGTAGTAGTTGTGCATGGAAAATCTGTGGTCCTATCTAAATCAAATGAAGCCTAAAAGAGCTTCACTGGAATTTAAGAAATAAAAAATCTGTATACTATAAAAATAGACTACTTTTTTTGTTGTTGTTTTGCATTAAACATTTATTTTTTTCACTTTTAAAATTTGAGGCTTTGGTGATTTTTGTCACACTCAACCTTGTTTGGATTCTCACCTGCATTATGCAAAAAAAAATTAAAATGAGAAAAAATCTTTATATTTGTCAAAAAACACTTTGTATAACAATGCTTGGTATAAATCAGTATTTCTCAAGATAAAAAAGCAATTGAACCTAAGAATCATCATTTTCCTTTTCAGCTCTAAGGTGGAATGAAATCAGATTTGCAAAATACTTGCCGCAATAGAGACTTCTTGACTTTCCAATACCAATGAATTAGACTTAAAATGTTTTCTAAGTATTAATGCAATAAAAATAACATGCATTAAAGCTGGTCAGCAAAGAGGTGGTAAAACTCTAACAACCCTTATTCCTAGCTCACCTTGACATTGCTATGAAGAAAAAGCTATTGGAAAAAAAAAAAAAAAAGAAAAAAAAAGAATAAAGTTCAGTGTAATTTCATGAGCTTAAAAAATATTTTCAGACTCTTCCTCCACCCCAGCATATCGACTGCTTTGATTTCACTTTCCAGGGAGGCTGCCACTTAACTTGTGGGATTTTCAATGAAACATCAAAAAGACAGACTAAACATGTTGCATAAAGCTCACAGAAAGAGAATGCACAGCTGGAGCACAAAGATGTATATTGCATCAGACCACTGAGAAGCACTCCATGCTCACTGCTGTTTCCATTGATGGAATTTAGCTTTTCCTCTTTGTGGGTATAAAGAGGCTCCTTCCTGCTCCCCGCATGGATCTTTGGAAACCAGGGACCATCTTCAGATGGTCAAAGTTCTCCCTAAATCTCTCTGCCTGATGACTTCTACAATTTGACTCCCATTCAACACTCTTCAAAAACTTTCAAGAATTCCTAGCCCTCTACTGATGGAGGATCAAGGGCATAGAAGGAATTTAGGTATCCTGGGGGACTCTGGGGAAAATTCTCTATTCTGTACAGAGCTGCATTCTTTCTTTAGTCTGCACCTGCATAAGGGAAGGACCCACCTCATATTTCACTTCCCTAGTGTTCACTCCAATAGAAAAAATCAAGTCTAGGGTGAGACCTGACCTACTTAAGATATAAGGAGATTTATATTTATGTCTGCAGTTTCTTCCTAAATTTCAGGATCTCTGTTGCTCTTTGTCCATTTGTATGAACAAAAACCAATTAGTAGTTTTAATAACAGCACACTTTTTAGTAATGCATCTTCCCTTTTGGTCTAACCACAGAAATGGAGTTATGCACTGGATACTAATTGATCAGAAACTCAATTTAATATTTTAAAACCAGGTCAGATGTGGGATAAGCTGTGTAACACACCTGGCTTGTCTCTTCAGGCCCAGTTCTATTTGAAAAAGAGAGATTTCCTTTTGAACAAAGAAGTAATTCATAGTATTTCCCATGGTACTGTGGAACTAGTAAAGCACAGAAAATAAGAACAGACTGGTTTCAATTCTGGCCACTGCTGCCTTGGCAGAATTATTTTACAAGATTCAAGGCAGAACCTTTACTAATGATAAAGAAAAATGATGGCAAGTGAGGAAAAATTCCTCTCTCTGTACTTACACTGCTATTGAGGGAGGGAAAAAAAAAACAACAAAACCAAGCTATTCTGTACAACACATTTGTATAGAAAGCATGTACCACAGTTAAAGCCATAGGAAAAATAACTTCATATTTATTATTGTTTTAACTAATAATATTTCTTTTAGTATGAAGCCATGTTTTAAAAAATAAGCAGTCATGTTTTCAGGGCTTTTCTTTTCCAGATTACACCATATGGTTACCACTTGTCTAATGTGAGATATGCAAAACATCCTATAGACTCCATTGAATCTTCTCCTTCTTTTCTACATGACACATGTTTATAACAGAAATAAAACCAGCTTCCAATGCTATTATTACATCTCCATAACCTGGACCTTTTTTACTAAGTACAAGTCAGCACCTTTTTTATCAGGATGCACTGTTCTTTCTATTTCTTGTGTGATTAGTTCTGTTTTGATTTGTAAATTTACATATAGTTTGGAAATTGTAAATTAAGTCTGCTACAGGCTCCTGATTTTTTGGAATAATGTAAGACTTAACCAAATTGTCTGCAGTTCTTCTTCAGCTTGCTTGATAATTTCATTCTTCATTGTAAAGCCTCAGTGCTTATTAGGCTCTTGAGTGAATCAAGCCTCTGCAATAATGGCCAAAAACATGTCAGTAAGCCATCAGGAAATTCAAACTGCTGCATGCAGAGGAACTATTAAGAGCTGTTAAAATGAGAAGTGATATTATGGAGATCACTGAAATGTTATCATCTTCTTAGCATTTTGGAAAATGTGAGGAAAGTTCAAAGCCATACTGATGCAATTTTGTAAAAGAAATTGGGCTATTGTCTTCTCTCTGCATATATACCTAATTTCTTCTGCAGTAATACGCATATTCAGAGATTTCAATCCAACCAGAAGAGAAGCACCTGAACCATTCCCATTAGGAAAATGGTATTTTTATAATAAATGTTCTTAAAATATGAATTTTATTGAGAAGATAAGTGAACCTCTGCCTGATCTTGAGATAGAAAGGACTTGCCAACTGAGTAGGATTTCTTCAGACTTCAAATCTATTTCCAGTCCCACACTCAAATTATTAGAGTGATACAGTCTGTTTGGGAAAAAAATATGAATCTCCTTACAAGGAAGGGCTATTTTCTTCACAGAGGAAAAGGCTGTTCTTAAAGGAAACACTTTGACAGATGTTCCAGGGTAGCAATAAGAAGCTCTAAAATGAGCTCATTACACCTCCAGCATCAACAAAATAATAGTTGAAGTTTGTTGTTGGGATGCCTCACTTAAGCAGTGAATAGAAATAGGAAATATTTGTTGGAAGACAAAACAAAAAAAAAAAAAGGAAGTAAGCTTTAGCAACTGCTGATTGAGTGTTTTTACATTTTAGGAGAAATATTTGTTTAGGTGTGTATTAAAGTGCTGTCAGTTGATAACCTAGGTACACTTAGAAGGTAATGTGATTTTTCAGGCAGTGTTTTATGCCTAAAGCTATGGTTTAAGCTTAGCTATTTCTTTTTATCAACTCAGTATTATGACCATAGAAATCAAAAGCCAAAACTGTAGATTTCTTACCTGTGCTTTAAATGAACAGTAAATGACTTCTGGTCTCTGTTTGACTACAAACAAGGAGATAATGCATTGCCAAGCAGTAGATCACCCTCAGGATTTCTGTCTCCTCAGTATCTATCCATTGTTTGTTTATTTTGCTTCATTTGTGACCATTTATGGGCAATGGTTCAACTTCATATAACATGCAGCAATCTCCTGTGTGTTCCAGGCCAACAAATATGACTTTTATCAAGTGCAGAATCTATTTTATTTTTTTTTTTCTCCTCTTAAACCATAGTTGGAGGAAGAAAGTAAGATGGGCTTCATTGTCCAAACACTTCGCTTCGGTTTCAAACAAGCAAGCTGGCATTTTAAAATATAGACAGAAACCAGAAACTGAGCTCAGTAGAAGTTAGGAGGGGTGTGGGCCAGGGGGAAGCATAAAATTAAATCAATGTCTTCGCAAGACCCGAGAGTATAGTTAAAAATAACGGTCTCAATATTCATTTCCTGGGGGTATATGAAGTGCAATAGTTATTGAGAGAGATTGTGATGACTCACAGTGGGTGGGAAAGCGACAGCTACAGAGGAGAATGAGACCAAATCCCATGGTTCTTACACCCCTTTTACTCAAGCGAGTTGCCACTGCCACAAAGAAACCAGACTGTAAGGGAGTCATAAGAGTTCGGTTACAAAATCATTCTTTTCTTCCAATGCTAAGTTGTTCCCAGCAGTACACTCTGAATTGTTTTGTCCTGGGGTGCCTAAGTGACACATGCAGTGAAGCTGAAATTCCTGAGCAATCCTGATGTGCTGCTTAAAAATCCCATTGGTTTAACATATAAAATAAAAACCTGAAACCTTTTAATGTCCTGACTATTAGGCAGTTACTGCTGATATTCAGGCTCCATACTCTTTTCTTCCTTCCATCTCTTATAAGCCTTTTATTGCTCTTTGCATTTGTCTCAAGAGTGATTAGAATCACAGGCAGTGCCGTGGACTACCTGAATTTAACAACACGTGGGCCTCATTACAGTCCACTTCCAAGAAAGAAAAGATATGTCTTTTCTATAGGTCTTCATATTGTGTAGGGAAGCTAAATATATCTGATTCATTTCACTTTTCCTCAAAGACCAGCCCCTTCAGTTTTGATGGTGAATAATACCCACTAACAGAACACTCTTCTGGAGAATGACATAAAATTATATTGTATCGGTATGACTGATAGCTCTGCAGGCTTGGTGAAGTCTTTTACAAAGGCATGGTGGTTGTGCTGAGATAGCTAAAATGGTAATGATTTCTTCCTTATATATTCACTTTTAACTGAATGTCCATTCTCATCAACCAAAATTCTATTGATATTATTCCTTGTCATGTATTTCATTACATTAGCACCTGAGATTTTTCTTAATAATTATTCATTCTGATATTAGACATGAGCAAATATTATTGCAGATCTGTTGAACTGAATGCTTTTCAATACCAGCAACACTGTCAAGGCTCTGATTTCAGCTACTGATGCTCAAGATTAGCTCTCAGGTGTGCAGCTGCGTAACCCTGGGCTGTGTGGAAACAGCTGTCTTGCGGGGCTGAGAGGAAGGACCACCTCCCCCCTCTCTCCCAGCCCTTTTTTGGTCAAAAGCTTTATTTAAGCTCAGGCCTTTGCACTTGATTGCTGTCTGAGCAACATTGCAGCTGTGCCATTCCTATCATTGGGCCCTCCTGGTCCTGGTCTCTTGACTTGACCCCATCATTATGGTCCTGCCTGGTGGTCTGGGCTGTGACTGGCCCTGGGTACCCTCACCGGACATGCTTTGCTCTTCTTGTGGGGGTACCATGGGGCTGCATCCCATGCAAGTGAGGCCACACTCCTGTCAGTCCTCCTGCCACCCCCAGCTCCCCGCTGCCAGGTCCCTCAATCCTGCAGTACAGCCACCCTGCTGCTCCCTGGTGCATACTTGTGTTTGGGTGGCTGATATTTAGTGGCTGGCTCAGCAGAGAGGTATTTGAGGTAGCAGATGAAAATGTCTAAAATCCATTTCAATTTAGGTGTAGAAGTATGTATCTTCAGCTGCAACATGCACATGGTCAGTGTTTATTACGTTGAAGGGAAAAAAGTCTGCAGTATAGGAGACCTGCATTTTCCAGGCTGCGTTTCTTCCAGAAGTTGAGTCCAGAGTAACCTCAACATTGTTTTAACATGTAGCAGCTGAAAATCATTAGGTGGGATATTACATGAATCTGACATTGCTAGGAAGATTTCCAGGGTGCTATCTGAGGATGAAGAGGAATCTGGCTCACGACACTTTGATTTCACTGAGACACATTTTTTTTTCCCTTTGAATGAAAAATTAGGTAAACAGGTTGAACAAACAAGCTCAAGTCTCATTTCCAGTCATACATTAGGGACAGAGGATCCTACGCTTAATTGAAAGTCAAAGGATTTTTTCTAGATTTTCACATTTCTCTTTTTCCTCTTTTTTTTTTTTTAATAACATATATCTATAATTTAAAGTAGTTACATTTCATTATACGTTGGAGAAAAAAAGTCTACTACCTTGCATATCTGTTTTTATGCAGGTTAAAATCAAACCAAACAATTCTTCCTTTACATTTAACCAAGTAATTGAACATGATTTTTAGTTTACACCTATCTTTATAAGAGATAGTTTATGAATGAATTTGAGAATTTGAGTATAATTATAATATTTTGATTGCCCCTTATCTCAGCCACATTAAGAAAAGATAGTTACTTTCCTGTGAAAATCTACACCTAAAATCTATGCACTGTTCTAACATTTTCCAGAATTCACAGCATTCATTCAGAATAATGTGCCTTTCACAATGTGCCAAAAAAAATTAATCAGGGGAAATTCAAACCTCACTATAGGAATGTATTAACCCTGTTGGAGTTTTGTCTATAACAGTGGTGTCAATAGTGCGATGTACTTACAGGGTGATACAGTTTATTGGTTTGCAAGATGATTCAAAAAACCACGGTAATCTTAATTAAAAAACTGAAGCATTCTGCTTTTGGTCAGAACATCTTGAAATTAAAACAGCTATTTATATTTCCCTAATAGGAAATCTGAATATGTGGGCAAGATTGTATCAGATTAAAAAAAAACATACATATACACGTTCATATACCTATTATAGTGATGTAGGCATTTACTTATATATAATGAAAACTGCTTTTTCTTAAGAAAACCTTCTTCTGAGCATAAATTCCTAACTGTCAAATCCCTTGGCTTTCCATATTCAATATAGAAAGCATACATAGTATATTTTTAGAGAATAGCGGTTATAGCAGGTGTTTGCACTAAATTACATAAAGAATGGCCAGAACTAAAGGTTTATTCAATTTAATTTCTTCATAAAGAGAGGTCATTCTCTAAAACTCACGCACTGTACATGCTTTACCTATGGACCTCCAAGAAAGGAATTTAGTGAAATGAAGACACAATCGGTTTAAATTATACTGGGATCCACACCTTTCCTGAAGGCACGCACTGTACATGCTTTACCTATGGACTGGGATCCACACCTTTCCTGAAGGTGTTTTTAGGTATCTACAGATGGAAGACTGAAAAGCAAAGTTGTAGAGTCCCCATGCAAAGGATGAAGTACAGAATCTGCAGTTGAAACGTTAATGTGAAAAGAGGGCAAAAAGCCACTATGTTTGAAAATACTCCAAAGTACATCCAAAGATAATACAGACTAGTTAAAATTCCTCTATAAGATTGGATAAAATTATTCTTCTACAGTAAATTTAAGCAAGGCTGAACAGTTCTACTTGGAATTTATATCAATAAATTATACTATGAATTATTTTGCCATGTAATGATTTTCATGTATTAGAAATAAGTGAAGAAATTTAATGTGGTTATAAGAAATGTTAATGCCATTTAAAGAAATTTAAAAATACGGGTAATGTGATCTAAATGAGATATTTAACTGAAAGCTAAAATAAATTAAGTAGTGGATATCTCATAATCCAAGTATGGGTTTGGTAGCAGCATAAGTATTTAAGCACTGTGTAATTTTAGTAACTTTCTTCATATAATTACTGACAAATTAACTGCAGTATACAGGATCAACAACAAATGAATATTTCATAACTGATTACAAGTATAAAAAAGAATTTACCCCTTGAAGGTTTTTGTGACAGTATTTTTAATGAATACTTGACATTATTAATACTGTAATTATTTATTTATTTCATATTGGAGTTGTACCTGGTATTTGACAGCGATATAAAAATAGATGATCTTTGACTTGAGGTTCTTATATAAAATGACAATAGGCGAAAGTGGAGAAAGGAAAAGAACAGATAAGTTGATAAAGCTCTTTGGAAGTCTGAGATGACTGTCTCTAGTTGATATTCTAAAATAACCATTGATTGTGAAAATAAAAGAGGGAAATGCTTTTCTCCACTTGCACTGTGCTTTACCTTCTATTTCTGAGAGGTGAACTGGAGATTTTTTTTGTTCTCATTATAATTTCTTTTAGTGCTGTAAGTGATTTATTTAGTGATTTAAATTATCCTATTAGTTGTTGGCTGCATAAAATCATCCTCAGGCTCCAACCCCTCAGTTTTATCATCCCTCTTTTTTGAGTTCCGGCTGTGTTTCTGACCATCAGACAACTAAAAACATAGCTTTAAAGAAACACTGAAATTTTCAGGGAAACTTGGTATTTTGACAGCTGGCATTTTAAGGAAAATAGCAAATATCAAGAAACTAAAGATAAAAATTATGAGAGTTGACAATGCTGCCATCTAGCCTTTGAAACGTAATCAACAGGAGCAATCTAATACAATGCAGTGAGTCTCTGTCTCCATTTGCTCCCTAATTACCAGGCATCTAAGAGGACTCTATTCTGTGAAGTCACGGCAGCTTGACCATGGACAGTAAGTCCTCTGACATAATTTTCAAGAGCAAGACTGTATATATGTTGAGCTAGTGACATCATATAGTCAGAAGTTCAGAGGCTGCATACATGGGACATTGCTGTGAACCCCCCCATTATACAAATTAAAAAGCCACCACGCTTCTCTGTGCTATCCTTTAAGGAAGGATTATGATCTCTGGAGTACATCATATACTCTCATGGCTGGCTTCCTCTGTTTGTAAGTTGGGCTGCTGTTACGAAAAGCTGAAAGACTTAAAAGATAAAGAAATCATTTTTTCTATGCCTAATTATACTCCTCTCATTAGTATTTCTTTGATTTAAGCCACAAGTTTGGCATCTTTCATATTACCTAAAAAGATCAAAGAGCAATCATCTTCTAATGGATATACATAGGATTCATTGTGGGTTTTGTTTTAAATGATGTATTTTTAGATGAGTTTTGTGTGCACATGCAAATCTTTGTATGAGATATATCATACTTGTACATATTAATACATGTAGACTGTTATTCTTTACATTTGAAAGGCTATTTTTTTTTCCTGTTCTTGTTTTAAAACCAGCATTTGTCATTGTTTTGTTCTAGCTTGTTTCACAATAATTGATTTTGTGTTCACTTGTTAATTGGTTTAGTTGTTACTTTATTGAAATTCAGGGATTTGCCGATGTCCTGAGGAGGGTGTGTTTTCACTGGTAGTCACTAATTGCACAGTGTTAAGCATTCATAAGCTTGCAACTTCTTCATAAAGCAATCAACACATTTTATTAACTTCATGAGTCCCTGTTCTGCTCCCTGAATCATAGCATTTGTGAGCTTGCTCTTAGCTGAAAACAGATGCCGTATTTGTATAATAAGAAACTCTTTGAAAAGAACACATATTTTACTTTTAAAAGAGTAATTTCTTGGAGACAAATTGCTGTAATTATTATTATTTATTTCTACAACAGAAGCATTGGGAACATCAAAATCAGATATACATTGTGTTATGCGCAGAACAGGAGAATAAAAGGCACTCAAAGCACCCAAGAGCCTACAGAGTAAGGGTTAGATGATTCCTAACTGTATTAGTCCCATGAGGAGCTTAGAAAGCAAGGAAGCAGAAGTGCCACACACACCAGCATAGCTTTGCAAAAGCGATGTGTACCTTCTGCTTAGGAACTCCCTTTTCCTGGTTGCTTCTTGCTAACACTAGCAGAAGAAGCAAAGACAGACAGACGTCAAACAGAGATGCTGGATGCCTCATCTGGTGACCAGCAAACATGGGCAGAAACGATCAGCACCACCTGGTGTCAGTCCTTTAAGAAAGTGGGTGAGTAGGAGCTGTGAAATGTTCTATTGCCCTGCAGGTCCTATTGCCCAGTCCAGCACGACAGACCTTGCTGAGGGTCTCAGCAGAGGCTGGAAAACAGCCACTTCATCTCACAGCCTGAAAAACAGGAGTGAAATAAAACCTGGCCTGATACTGAGGCCTTAAAGATTTAAAAGTTTATACAGCTGTGCTGTGAAAGGAAATACACAAATCAGGAGACAAGTCTCAGATTCCTTAGCTTTAGTTTCCCCTCTTTCCAATTCCTTTAGATTTCGTCCTTACTTCTTTGATCTTTTCCTCACTTAACCACTGTAGCTGTCTTTTATCCTTTTGTAATCCACTTAACAAGACAAAATTTAGGTTATATTGTCTTAATAACATTGCCTGTAGCATTCCTAAATCCTTGCCCTCCTCCAGTGGATTTTTATCTTTCCCGATTGCTCTCTTTGTCTAAATAAAATCAGACTGAGCTATATGGCTGCACACTCCCAGCTTCTCCAGCTTTCTTGGTGATAAATTCACAAATAACTACCATATACTTAGTTATTGCCCACCTAGAATTATCACAGGTATATATACACAGTAATATAAATATATTTATACTATGCATACGAGATAGCACCTCCTGGGACACCTGGCTTAAGCTTTCCCTTTAGCAGAACCAGACTCCCTTGAATAATTAGCTGCTGTCTATGTCAGTGCTCACTGTACCTCAGGTGTGGAGGAATCTGTCTTCCTCCACCGACCTGGGAGAAAAGAGGTGAAATGGGCTGCCTGGAGCTCAGACCTATCCCTACTCACACTAAAGGTTCAGCTGGATGTGGCATGGCAGCCACGAGCTGTTGGGGCCTGCCTGACAAAAGCAGGTTAAAATCCTGCTGCTGTCTGAATGCAGATAATTCAAACTCATATTACATATTTTTTACCTTATCAATGAGTTTATGTAGATGTGTCTCATACACCTGTCCAGTCAGAAAACTAAGCAGGAAGACAGGCAAACAATCATATTCAAAACCAACTGTACAGAATAACCCAGATTCACTTAATACAGGAGATTGCATGTGAAACTTAACTCTCTGTATAATTTCCCAGCAAAAAGTGCTTGGTTGGTTGTTTTTTGTTTGGTTGGTTTGGTTTTGCTGCGATTTTTTTTTTTACAAGACTATTTTTGCCTGTTTCAATAATCCCATGCTTTCTATAGGGAAGTACAGGTAGATATTTTGTACCTTTGTAGACAGACAAATCACATTCCCCTGTGTGTTCTCTAGTCCTTTCTTTGCCCTTCAGTCTCTCACCATTCCTTTGTCTGAGAAACCCTGCACCTCTCATTTAAAATCTACCTCAAAATGCCTTCTGAGAAGAAAATGTCATTGCTTGTCCACCACTGGAAGGAAAGAGTTGGTCGGATCGAAGTTATCACTAAGACAAAAGATTACATTTTTCCAACTTTTTTTAGAAAAGAATTTCTGAGGAGAAGAGAAAAAAAAAGATATTTTTTTTTTTTTTATTGCTTAGAAACATCATCATAGTCTGATCATCCAGTCTTTATATTGTCTGGATTAAATAACACACTACCGGCATGGGGACTGTTGCTCTTTGCTTTATTCCATGTACTGACAAACCCAGTAGAAAAATCAAAGTAATTTATAGCCTTCCACCCGTCTTGTAAATTATAAACTCTGTCTTCAAACAACCATATATTTTTTAGCTGTACTTCCAACCTGAATAAGAAGCTACATATCTGTGTTGGTATTGGAACAGCAAAATACAGCAGTTGGATGTCCTTCCTGTGAATCAACCCTGATTGTCTCGGCATGGCTGAGGCAACATGATGTTGACGAAATGATGCTCCTGCAAAGGATGGGGTTTTTTAGCTTGGGACAGTGATAGGAATCTGAACCCTATGGTCATTACATTCTTCATGGTAACATTTCTAAGACAGACTTCATACAAGTGCTCATATCCATTTTAAATTCATCAAAGAGTTTAATTGGCTTTGCATTTTTGAAAAATATTGGTTTACACTCAGAAATAGCTACTGTCTTCTGATCTGGTACAGCTTTGTGCTTGGAAAAATAGCTTCATACTCTTTATTTAACTTGCAAGCTTATTGTGAAGCTTAATTAGTGAATATACATGAGGCACGTTGAGATCCTTAGGCAAAATATGTTCTCTATCATACCTATATAGACATTAATATCTTTAAAAGCAGCTATTTTGTACAGCCAAAGCATTTATCTACTTATACTTCATGCTATTTCACAGGCTGCTTAAATCAATACTTCAGTTAGAAAATGATAGCAGAAGAGATTTCAGCCATACATTTATGACCTAACCTTACAGGATTTTTTTCTGTTTCATGAAACTATACAACTCATCTCACCAAAGCAACTATTTATCCCCCCATCATTTCAGTTCTGCAAGGCTGATGACTTTTGGCAGCATTTGTTTTTGAATGGTTTGTAGGCCTTCAGTATGATTAATTTTAGCTCAGGCACAGAAAAAACAGGGAAAAAAATCTCTTCGCTTTAATAACCACAGAGAAATACTAGAAAATATGTCTTGGTAGAACTGTTATTTTTTGATAAAATAATGAACGGACCAATAAATATTAACCTTCTGAAATACACTGTAATGCAAAAATAAATTTAAAAAAAAACCCAAAACCAAAAAAACCCACCAAAATTATAAGGAGGAACATGAGGAACCCAAAGGCAAGACATTTTCTAAAAAGGATAAAAAAAGACCAGAAACACAAATGCATGATGTACCCTCTTTAGAAAAGCAAAGGGTTTCTTACAATTAAATCATAATGTGTTTTCTAATTCCCAGCTTAATATTTTTTGTCTTTCTGTGGATCAAGAGCTTCTCTTCAGCAGTGCAGCACATTTCTTAAATGAGAGATTTTTTCTCATACCATGTTCTTTTAAATTTAGAACTGTCCACGACCCCATTGCAGCTACAGACATTGTTTATATATAAGATGACCATTGGGCAGACTCTGAAAGCTGGCTTCCCACCCCACCTCCCTGTTCCCTGCCCTCTCTTTTTTAATGGTATTTAGCAACTGTAAAGAAAGAGAAAGGTGCCTTGTGACAAGTCAGCTGTCCATGGACGGTTCACATGGACTCTGCAAGTTGCCGAATTTCTATGTACTCCAGAGTGGGAAGTTGCACATGTTGGGTAGAACACAAAACTCACTGAATGTATTTGGAGAAATGGCCATTGACTGAGGCATTCTGTATTGACAGCTATGTTAAGGAATTCTGTTGGACTGGTAAAAATATTCCCATGCAAAGCTGACATTACAATCCTCATTTGACTGTGATCAAGTACAATCCTACCCTGATAGTCTGCTAGCAAACCCACTCGGTCTCCAGGAAAATATTTTAATCAGTTTCTGATGATAGGGGGTGGAAATAGGTGGGCAAAAAATGTTTGAGCATGATTTATTTTTTAATTTCTGTTTAAATCATTCCATAGCCCCACCAATTCCCCCCAGACAGCTAAAAATCAATGAGCCAGGGACTCCACAGCCCATTGGCAAGTGCCCATCATTCTTCAGAACTTCAGAACAAGCAGGGTGATTAATCCATTTAAATTTACTGCACAGGAAATATCGTAGGTGGCAGATGCTTTCCTCAATTGTGATTTACATCGAGAAGAAAATTAAAACCCTCACCGTAACAATTAACTGACTGCTCCACTAAATCCAGTGTCATCTCTGGATTTTTTTCTTGTGGAGAATATGACTATAAATGCTTTCAGCTTTCATGACATGAAGAGGTGAGGTGCTGGGAGTTTTGTTTTGTTTTTCCCTTGTTGTTTTATTTCTTTATTTTTTAATTATTAATGACATTCAGTTGCTTGTTTTGGGTTATGATTTTTGGGGTGGGGAACCACTAGGGAATGCTGCTTTAGAAACTGATTAATCTGTAGTCATTAAAACCCTTCACAGACACTGCAGCAAAACTGTCAGTATCTCTTCATTAGCTCCAAGATAGGGAGCTTTATATAAGTACATCTAAACCTCAGCTGTAACATCCTCCTCAGGGTATATTAACAGTGCAGGATTTTACAACATTTCAGGACTAATTTCCTGCTTATTCAGACACTTTTTCATCACAGGGAATTTACACAGCTACAGACATCTGTCTTAATAACACTCAGAAAGTTAATATGGGTCTTGAGGACATTAGGTGATTGAGATTGTAGCTAGTCAATGCTCCCCGACATTTTGAAAGGATCGAAAGAGAATCCTTCATGGCTTTGGAAGATTTACTAAGTTGATTCAGTTTTATTCTGTAAATTGTACTCTTTTTTTTTTTCTTTTTCTTAAAACTATGGGCTGAAGGTAAGACTTGCAAGGCGTGCAGTGACAGTTCAAGGAGGAAGACCCATTACATGAAATGATGTAAGCTTACGATGCAGAACCTTGTGAACTTCCTCTTCCAGCTCTATAAATCCCCCAAAGTCACTGTTAATAGCACTCATTAGCAAATGATCAGAATGGGATGTCCGTAGTTAAAACCATATTTTGCCTGACCTTTTCTCCATGCTTCCATATCCAACCTTAGCAAGAGAGAAAACATGAAGAGTCCTTGTATTCTTAAGCCAGGGTATTCTCAAACTTTTCATAACATTGGCTACAAAGCAAGGAAGGCGATCACATCATGGGTGATGCCATCCCATTAAAAGTTTCTGAGCTGAAAGTATCTGTACTAAGGTGAAGTCTCAATATGTTTGACTCGTTTCAGCTTTTGTCTAGAAATGTCCTTATGGCCACTGTTGGAAAAAAAGATACTGAGCTATGAAGCTTAGGACTGAACAAGTATATATAACCTTATGTTGATGGACAAATATAGGACATAAGTCCTGACATAGCTGTAGCGTCAGCCTTCGGCATAGCTGGTGTAAGTAACCATATATGACACCTTATAGGATGTATATGAACAGACTAATTGTATTTTAAGTATAGGAAACATGTCCTTCTTCCCACCAGATAGGCCCTATTTACACAGAAAAAATGTGGGAAGGCATTTAAATGCACATTGTCTGACAATGCAACAAAATGTTTAGATTGTGTATCTTGAACACTGAGTTTGGAAGAGTTTGTAAGAGGTCTTGGGATCAGTATTAAAATCTCTCATTTTTTTGACTCCTGTGACCAGGCAGTCAAAGAACTGCTGCTACCACTGATGTCTGCTGCTGGCTTTTTCTTCAAGGAGATTAAAAGAAACAGCAAGTTGAAAAAAATCTTCCACCTCTTCGGATCAGAAATATGCCACAGAGAGACTTGATGAACTACATCTTCTGTCCAAAGCTCAGCTGAGGAGCTGAAGAATGACAAAAGCTATAGAAATGGGTGACATTCTTTAGCTTTGCAACTTGCTTGTTCTTTTATTTGCAGTTTTACAATGTGCCCAAGACAATTACAGTAACTGCTTATGAGGACCTGGGCTTCATGCCTCGGTTTTTACTTGGTTTTGCAAAGGTGGGATTCTCTTTGCTAAGACACGGGTAAAAGGGAAAACTGGGAGACAACATCACACTATTGACCTGACTGTAAAATCCTGTTCTAATAATAATAACATAAGGAAGGTAATTACAGTAGCTCCTTTTATTAATGAAGCAGGAATTATTGTGTATATGCCGATTCTTGCATTTCATGCATAATCAAATGAGAACAGTATTTATTCCTTTGGAAAACCTCAATAAATACTTGTAAATGTTTCACAAGCTCATTCTGAAGTCTACAAATATAAAAGGAATGCATATCCATTTTTTTCTCAGGAAGAAAAGCTAAATTGTTGCTTTTAAAAATCTTTTATTTATTTATTTATTTATTAAAAATCTCCACTAATTGTTACTGTTTGGATTTTATAAATGGGAAAACAAAGACAGAAAGGGAAAATGGTCAGAATTACAGAAAGTAGAATGTGGAAGAAAATATCAGCTTCCTAGCGCCCTGTTTCTACAAATTGTTGCCGCTCACATATAATTAGCTGCACAAAAACCTGCATTTGCATGTGGTCCTTTTTTATGTTTACTGAAATGACTTTTTGGTTTTGTTTTTTTTTTTACTCATAGGACATGAGGAAAGACCATTAGCAATTGATAAGCATGGTTGTTCTGCTGCTTAGACCTTCACTGTAGTTTCCCTGTAAGCTCATAATGAAAGTCCCTGCCATAGAATCTACATTTTATGGGGAATAAACTCTTTCATTCAAAAGCAAGATATCTTTTTGCACGGACTGTCCTCAGAGAAGGCAAAAAGGACTTTGCACCCAAATTTTCTACATGCAGGCACATCAGCAGGGAGCAGGAAGTTTAGAAGGCAAAAACTCTGAATATAGCTGAACTTATGCTTTAAGAGAAATAAGATGATTTATCTGGAAGACAGAAGTGACTTACATCTTCATCAGAGCAAAGAGAAATCCGGGAAGGACTGTGACCTCCAAGCCACAATTTTTTTCTGGTCTCCTGGGGTACTGGTGCCTTGAACTGCTGCTGTTCAGGGTAGATAGCCAAGTTGCACTCCAACCTGTAACATTTTTACTGAGAAGCGTGCAGGTCCTTTTTTTGTCTTCCTGTCATCTAAGACTGGTCATGAGTTTGATATAATCTCAGTTTGGTCCTCAAATAACATGTCCAGTACACTGTGAATATGTTATCCAGGCTTCCTGCATTTATATAGATTTTGATTTTATATTAATATTTATTTGGGCTTATACTGTGTTTTATCAGCCTTGCCTTTGAGGTATATGATAACCTGTGGGTCCTTTGGATTACTTTATCGTGAAAGAAATTATTTTCTAAATAAAAATCTATTGCTCTCCATAAAAAGCACATGGAACTTTCAGCTTCCTTGAACCATAGGAATTGTTTTTAAATTATGTCCATAATTACTGGAATTATACCTAGTTTCTGAAACAACACTATTAAGATTAAATAACTTTCTTAAACACAAACAGTGACACTGAGGCATATTCTACTCATCAGTTTATATGAGATTGAAAAGGATATGGGCCTTTTTTGTGAAGTGCTGTGGCAAGAACATGGAAAGCACACTGCCCAGCTCGCAGAGCTTGCAAGATAAGACAAAATGTAGGTAGGCAGCAAATCTTTGGTGAGATAGAAGATGAGGACAGGAACCATAATAAAATTATAATAATTATAATAAAGGTTATCTATTATGGTATTTTTGAACCTGATGGTTCTACATCATTGTAAACTTTTAAAATAGGTATCAGCAGTCCCCATTGGCCTTTTACCTAGCCATTATCAGTTGGCTGTTTCCAAGTCCTGTGGGTCTCAAGATGGGAATTGAAAGACGAGAGGTTAATGGCTTTATGCACTAATTCAAGGAGTGCACTCTATTTGTAAAAGTGCTAAGACTCCTGTGGCAGAAACTGTCAAGTGAATAGTTTGGGCTACTATCACTGATGGAGTGGAAATGTCAAAGAGCAACTCATTAGAGTCAGAGAACAAATAGGCAGGGAGACTCAGAGCTTTGAAAAGCATGAAAGGTAAGAGCAAGTAGATGAAGTAGATGTGTTGGAAAAAAAGAAGAGTCAGTGAAAGGATGTAAGGAAGAGTGATCAGTGAAAAGGAAGATGACCTTGCACATAGCAAAAAGCAAACAGATTGTAAACCATTGTTCTGCTAATGTTAGTGTAATTAATTTTGATTCTGAAACAGTCTTCAAAAAGGTTTTTATACATACACATTTTCAGAATCATAGAAATATTGTCTGGAAGGACATTTAACAATCCTCTAGGCAGCCTCCCACTTGAATCAGGACTACATTCAATGCTAGATTGGGTCAGAAGTTGCTTTGTCTAGTGGAGTCTTGGAAAGACCTCTATGGGCAATCTGTTTTTCTGCTGCCCTAACTTCATAATGAAGTTTTCCCTAATGTCAATATGAAGATCCCAAATCCTAACTTGTAACTGTTGCCTTTTATTTTATCACCTGTCATTAATGAAAATAGCTTGGTGCAGTCCAGCAGGGCTTTCACTTTTCTGTATTCACCGCTGAACACCTAAGGAGTGCTCTTGCACCCCTCTTTCATTGCCTGTATTTGTTTCCACTTCACGTATGCTCTCTCTTTGCATTTTAGCTCTTTAAGAATTTACTGATTGGCGTCCTGCCAAAATGTCTTATTTTTCTGTAGAACAGGATACTTTGTTCCTGAGCGCTAATAATTATTACTATTATTTTTAAATCCATCAGCCATCCAAAGCAACACTGCTCCTCTTCATGGTCTCCCAGGGAGTTCTGGCAGCAACTTACCTAAGTCTGTGGTCCTGAAGTCTGGAGTTCTAACCCTGTCACTTAACCTCCCAGTCTCAGAATCTGTGTTACAGATTCTTTTCCCAACGTATGATGCAGGCAGTTAAAGTGAACCATGAGCTATACAGTGGAAAAATTGGGTTCCCAGTTCTGTGTTTAAAGAAAAAGAAAGGGTCCAAAGTTTGATGAACGGAACAAAATCCATGCATTTGTTTTTGTGAAGGGAGTTATACTTATTTGCAACTCTGGAAAACAATTTTTTTTATTTTTTTTTTTTATAAATATCATGCATTGGTTGACACAAAACTTGGTATCTATCCAGCTCGATAGACAATGATAAAGATTCCTACTTTCCTGAAAAGAGAATTAATTGTTAAAGCCTTAAAGCTTGCAGTAGTGAGCCAAAACAGTATCTTTGGTTTCATGGGACATTTTAATTACTACTTCTTTACCAAAGCTCAATTCTCATTATATCATGTAATATCAGAGATGTTTACCAGAGTACCTGTCAGTGGAGATCCTGGTGTAAGTGACCTTTTGAGGACCTGCATCGTGCCATCTTATGCTGTCCCATATGAAGAGGTATAGTATAAAAGATGGATTCACTGGACTATGTTTTTGTGGCAGAAAAGTGGAACACGGACCATGTTTGATCAGTTTCTGCTTTTGTTGCAAAGTGGCTAAACACCTAGTACCTGATCCTATTGTAGTATCAACCAGTCTAGACCCTTTATTGCAGCTGAAGCTCTAAAATCTTTCAATTTTATCAAAGATCTTCTGATATGCCAATAAAGTTACTCTCCATCTTCTTCTGTTCAGTAATCCAGAAAATTTACACTCTTGTAAACAAGAATAAACACTCTTGCATGTCCTTGGTCTTCAGCAAATATTTTAAATCATTTGAACTAGCTGTACACTTGCTGAAATATGCAAAGGCTGAGGACAAGCTTTAAAGGAACACAGGCACCAAGAAGTGAAATTTGAGCTGGATAAGGGATGCAGAATTACTCCATGATAACAGTTAAGAAAAACCCTTTATCTGCTTCAAAGTTCTAACCATGACATCTCTTCCAATAAATTTATACCAGGCAAGACTACTGATACAGACAGACTAAAGTTATTGAGGCTGAGCAGTCCACCTTCTGCCTCTAGCAGGGCAGGATTTTTGATTGATCTCTTTCTTGTTCCATGATTCCTGCATTCATATCTGGACAGCAGCCAAGCTCCAATAATAGGGATAGCTTGTACATGGTCTAATCTATAACTTCATGGTTAGAGTTCTTTTTTAGAAATGGGAAGTGTTCTTGGGCTGATAAAATGAACCCATCTATTTTCTTGGGCAAATGTTCTGACCATTCTATTATTATACAGAAGGGAGGAAAGATAACGCTGTCCTTTCAATTAAAGGAGTACTACATATCCAGATACATATCATGTTCCTCAAGGCAAAGTGTCAACGTGTAAAACGCCCATAAATTTACCATGCTAAGGGCTGCACTGAGGAGACCCAGAATCCAGAAAAAGTGTTCAGCGTGTTGGTCCTGCTAGTCCCAGTCATGGACACCAACCTCTGCAGTGTCCTCCGTATCCACAATTTGGTGCTTAATTTGGAATAAACTGTTTCACAGTGACTGGGTCCTGTTCCTTATCTGGTGCTAAGTGAGTATACCAGTGAATTACTACTTGACGGATAGATGCCACCCTAAAGCTATAGACTTTCCATGAGCATCCTTAAGCATGTTGCCAAATTGTTCTAATATTTGAAATCTGAAAGCTGTTACCTAAATTTCTACACTTAGACTGATTTTAGCTAAGGGCCAAGGGAGTTGTTTTGTTTGTAATAAACCATACCAATTCTTTTAGAGCCAGTACATTGAATGTTGTAAACGTACATAAGGAACATTAGGCTTTATGCAATATAATAAAAATCCTTATTAAATGTTGAGAGAAATTACAAGAACAGATTAGTGGATATTACAAACTAATCACTTCACGTTTAGGCTTTTTAAAAATTAAATCTGCCTTTGAATTATATTCTTATAGAAACACTTTAAAATATGAAAATATTCTAGCAATTTTTAAGTTAGTTTAACACATCCGACACATTTCAAATTAAGGGCCTTATTCTCAATTGCACTAAGGCCACTTTACGTTGTTCTGACATCAATTGCAGTTACATGCATTTCAAAGCCCCTATGCATTTGTAAAGAGGTATAAAGGGGACTTAATGTGTAAATGAGAATTCAGTCATAATCTTTTGGGATTAATTGAACTGATCATTTACAAATAGCAACAATTAACAAAAACACACCTTTGCTACCTTTATGTTGTCCTTTCATTCTAAACTAAGGACCTGCTCCTGTTAATTTTACATATTTGAATAAGTATTTCCATGTGAGAATACATGCCAAACTTGGATTTTTATGTAATTATTTTCTAAAGAGATAAAAAGCGATTTCCATTTTGCTATTTAATTTTATCAATAATCTGCGAGCAGAGTGGTGGCTCTGTTTTCAGAGAGCACTTCTCTTTGAAATCTAAAAGGAAAAATGAGCTCCTCTGCAGTGAAAACTGTGATGCTTGCCTAAAGCCTTTCAGGCAGTTTGGAACTCCTCCAGTAATTCTCAAGGCCTTCCTAGAGCACCACTTGGGTAGGAAAACCCAGTATTCTCTTCACTGGCTGCACTGTATTTGATTAAATGATTTGCACTGATTTTAAGGTGAGAAAGGATTTTAAGCCCTCTGTTCTGTGTTAGCAGTCTGCTTTTACTCAGGTCTCTGCACAGTCAATGCAGAAAGACAGGTAAGGTGACTTATATGTTAAAGGAGTTTATTTTAGAACTGCATCTGTGTGTCCATTGACTACCTGAAGACTTTAAATATGAGAAAACCATCACTTCCTCTATTATTTGAGCCTTGTTTTGAATGTCCAGGTCAAACTTCTGTAATTATTCATCTGAGTATAGATGACTAAAGTACAAAATCAACTGTCCTGAAATGAAAGTACATTCTTAATGCAATAATTACAAAATAGTGAGAGACATAAATTAAGTGGTAGCTATCACATTAGTATGGCCAAAGACTAGACAGAATGGAAAAATGGCATTAGAGAGTGAAATGTTATTTATGTCATACCATAAAATATTTTTTTCCTATTCAGAGATGACCATAAAGTAGAAAATATATTATTGTAATGGATACGTTGGTTGTCCAGTGAAAAAGATTGGAAATACCCTAATCAAGCTGTCTCAGTAAGAAGGTTTAGTACCATAGGGACAGGCATAGCAAGAGGAAAAATGAGTCCCATGAGAAGAATGAGTTTTGACAAGTAAGACTCAGAGGCAAAATCTTCATGGCATAAGCTAATGTAAGACCCTTACTCTCATCCAAACAACTACGTTAACATTAAGGCCTGGTAGAAAAAGCAGCAGCTAAAGCCACAGAGTAGGAGAGGTTAGACATCCTTAGCCATCACTTTGTCATACTTCTTTCAGGAGAATACAAGGATGCAAGTATTTTGTTTGGATGACTTTATGCCTGACATAATCTGATTGTAATAGAATGGGCTTTGGTAAATCTAATAGGTCCATTGCTGGAAAGTAATTCACCAGTAATTCTATTGAAGTAAACAAAATGGCATATCTCTAGCAAGAGAAAAAAGAAAGAGTAAGTGAAAATTCATGTTGTACCACCTCTGAAGCCAGTGTTTGTTGATTTTATATTTCTTGGAATATAGAGCATGCACAGACAAGTATCTAACTTATCTGTGAATATCACCTTTTCTCTTACATCCTCAGTACAAGCCTCTGTAAAGCTGTAATTGGATGGATTTTTTTCCCCAAAGCTGATGTATGGAACTTCTGCATCTACATCAATTAATTTTTTTCTTCCTATTACTGAACACAACCAATTCACAGAGTATTTCATTATCATGCACAGACTTCTGTGGAAGGCCATCAAGATGGACAGGGAGTGGAGCATTTCTCATAGGAGCATAAAATGAGAAACTGAGGGTTGTTCAGCCTGAAGACAAGATGGCTTTGGGTGCACCTAACAGCAGCTTTCCCAGTACCTCTTGGGAGAAGATGGAGCCAGTCTCTTCAGTGGTACATGATTGGAGCGCAAAAGGAAAAACTAATAAATTCTAACAAGAGAGGTTCACATCGGATATAAGGAGAAAGCTTTTCACCAATGGACAGTAAAGTAACAAACAGTACAGGCAGCCCAGGGAAGCTGTGAAATCCCCATCCTTGGAGGTTTTCAAGATCAGACTGGACAAAGCCCTGAGTAACCTGTTTTTATCCCCTGAATAACCTCATATAACTGACCCTGCTTTGACCTGGGAGTTAGACTAGAGACCCTGAGGTCCCTTCCAAACGGAATTATCTTATAAAGCAAGCTACATGCATTATAAATCAACATTAAAAGCTATGTTAAAATGTAACTGTAGAACAGTGAACAGTAAAATCATCCATATTCGTACAGCAGATAACATTTCTATTTCACAGAAGATGGTTTCACCAGTTGAACAAAATATTATCTACATTCTTTCCACTGTATAAGCTTAGACCCTTGTGTTTATGTTCATGTGTCTAACTATGCCAGTGAAAGAACTTTGGAGGAGGTTTGTCTTCTGGCCTGCCATTACAATGTGGCCTGAACTCTGCCACCTGTACCACATGAAGGACTTTGCAATGCCCAGTTGTGGTATGAATGTTCACTTGTGCTGACTAACACTGAAAAGAAGAATTATGTTCTAATGGATCCCTGGCTCAGCCAATTCTCCAAACCACTCAAGGGTGAATATCTCCAATTAACAAAGGATTCGTTCTTTTTTTTTTATTTTTTTTTTTCAAGCCATAAACTGTGTAAGAAAAATCTCACCGACAATGAATTAATTTGGAACTCAACCATAAAATAGCTCTAGAGAAAGCTGCGAGATTTAACTATAAATGACCAAATAAACCCAAATATTTGTGTACCCACAAAACTTTATGTGTACTTGTATACCTAATACCTAATGCTTATATACATAGACACCTATTAAACAGAAATGTTTTGATTACACTTCTATATTCCCATATTGAATCACTTGATGCATAATTTTCTACTGTATGTCTTCTTTTGCCTGAAATAGAAAGCAGAACTTCTATTCTTTTACTACTCTTTGATGTTTGGCTAAGCTGGTAAGGAAATCTCTTATGCATAATTCCAGTATCCAGCTTCACCAAAACTAAACCCTTCTTCAGAATCATTATCGGTTTAAATATGATTCACAGTTTGCCATATAGGTAGTGAGATTATCAAAAGGTAACAATGAATTAATAAGACCAAAATTAATGTGTCTATCCCTCACTTTTCACAGCTTCTCCTCTGACCTACTCAACAGTGTGTTTATTCCACAAGCAATCCCTTCAAGCAGACTGAAATAGTTGTTATATTTAAAACAGGACATCTCCCAAATACTTGTTTTCCTCTTCTCTGAAATATGAAAATTCTCGTTTCAATAATGTGTCTACAACCGTCCAAACAGAAATGATACAGTTCTAGTGTCAACATATGAGGGCTAAAAGCTACTTTAAACTGGATATTGAATCTCTGCTGTGCTGGGAAAGATTTATCCTTTTCAGAAATGGAGATTCATTGCATTTGCTATCCCTTTTGGGGCTCAAGAGTCTGGACATTAGGACTATGACATAATTATGAACAGAAAATACATTTGTCTCTTTCTGAGTTTTGTGCAGGGGTCTCAAGGTAATTAAAGTTCCTGGCTTAACAAATTGATGCAAATAAAAAAAGACTTTCAATTAAAAAATGGAAAACTCTCTCTAGAATTTCTAAATTCATTTTTTTGTAACATAGGTAGTATATTTAGACAAATAACAAGGCCTTGCAATTTCAAAGCTCTCGCCACTTTTTTAATGACCTGCGTAAGTACTTTGAACAGAATGATATTCCCAAATTACCATCTTTCAAATTCCCTCTGAAATTAGGAAGAGACTTCTGTGATTTTTAGATTGGGCATGCTATGGTGTTATGAACAGATCAGATCATTCGGTATTTTTGCTGTATGCATGTGTAACTGTGGGATTTCTTTGGAGTCATTTTGATTAACAACAGGGTGGAATAGAGAACCATGTCCAGATACATAGTTTCTGAGGTTGAAGCAAAAAAGAAACATCTCTTTTCTTTTTTTTTTAATAAAAACACTGTTTTTCCAATAGGCAGCATCATAAGGGAGATTTAAGGGTGAGTGAATATCTTAGTTTAAAAAAAAATACTGGAAAGGATGTTAATCCAGTCCTGGAAATTGTCCCTTTTTTTATTCCTTTTGCATTCTATGACAAACTTTTAACTGCCAAGATTTAAATTAAAGAAAATGGAAGGCAATATTATGGAAATACTTTAACCACGGTGGAGCTAGTAGGCACAGCCATGATACAAAGTGCTTTTACTCTGATGACATGAAGAGTCCTCCTGTTCTTCTTCTGCTCCACCACAAAAAAGAGTCAGTAAGTTGTGGAAAATACTATGCAGACTATTAAAATCCCTAAGTATTCAACAACATTATTATATATTAAAGCTATTTCATCTGAAAACCTAATAAAAGCTGGCACTACAGGTTAGTCAGGGTGTTGAAAGTGACTTGTTTTATGCATGATGACATTAGAGGGAAAGCTAATAGAAGCCTAGATTGTGACACTGTATAATCATTAAATATAGACCTAATTTGGCTAGTAATTAACCCTGCAATATTATGTTATGGGCAGCCCAGAAAAAAAAAAAAAAGAAAAAAAAAGAACAACAGAACAACAACTTGCAAAGGGACTGAAAAATGGAGGCAGAGGCACAGGGTATAAAAATTTAGGTGAATAACAATCAAGACACAGTTGACCAGCTTGGATTGCCATTTAAAAACCTTTGCCTCTGCTGTCTT
Organism: Charadrius vociferus; assembly: GCF_000708025.1. NCBI lineage: Eukaryota > Metazoa > Chordata > Aves > Charadriiformes > Charadriidae > Charadrius > Charadrius vociferus. Next base: position 1,727,053 of record NW_009648545.1, on the reverse strand, counting down.
ACCCAATGCATGCTGAAAGAGCAAGCTGCTGAAGTCTGCTGCAGAACCATTATCATCTGTTCATTTTATTTCCGTTGCCAATTATCCTTAATTATTGGAAACTTTTTTCAATGTATAATGACTGCTGAAATGTTAGCATGCTCATTAAATTGAAGCTCTAGCTCAAGAAATAGATTTTGATAAGCTACGTTATGTTATAGACCTGCATTTTCAAGTACTTCATCCTCCGTTAACTTCAGGTCCATCTTTGCACAACATTTTCCAAGATATATTTATGTATTTATTTATTTTTACAGGGGAAAGGAACAGAAGGCCAGATTTCCTTGTCGAAAGCTGACATAATTAGTATAAAAAGACAGACGTGATCTGAATTGCTAGTAGCTAAAGGAATAATTATGGACAAACATTGTTTCTGGAGGGGCGGGTGATGTCACTTGAGCAAAGGCAACAGAAGGCTGCAACTCACTTGGAGGCCATGGAAAGGCAGAAAGAAATTTCCTCAGAATCTGACTGTTTATAAGACTCGTTGCAGCCCACTGTACATCCAGTCATATGTACTGGGTGCTATCCCAGGCATCATCTTGAAACCTGGTTGTGTGAGCTGTAAGAAGAACGAGGACACAGCTGTCTTTGTGTCACATCCAGAAAGTACAATCTTGCCTGACACTTATGTGAATTTCTTATCTCCACTGCTGCACGCCTCCAAAAAAGCTAGGGAAAATCTGGCTCAAAGTGGGTCCATTTTAGGCATAGGGCAGTCAGAAAAAACTGGTAGGTGATTTGGCAGGAACTCCAGAAAAAATAATATGTGTAAAACAAACAGTAAAGGAGGAAGACTTTTGAGCTTTTTGATGTGTCACCCTACTGACATTTCCATCAGGCCTGGGGAGAACAGTTGTGCTGCTGTCCCCTTGTCTTGTTGCCTTTTCCCAAAGGCAATTTCATCCTGCCTTCCACATTAGAAATGTCTCTTAGTGCACTGTATTTGCCCTGGACTTTCTTTCTTGACTTCCCTGTTGTCTTCTGTCAACACCCATGATTTGCATCTCCTCTGATGACAGAATATTTTAACAAAAAAAAAAAATCTAATTAAAATAAAAGCAAATAACTGACAAGATGTGCATGTAACAGTGCATATCACTGTGTTTAAGCACATAGCTCTTTCCTTTCTCGTTCCCCATCAATCTCTTGTTTGTCACTTTTTTCTCTTTCATAATTATGAGATCTTAGGAAGAAAAAGGAAGGGCTTTTTTGTGTAACTTGTTTTAAACAACCTCTCTGCCCTTACTGCACAAACACACACATACAACATCATAAAAGCAAACACAAATGTTAAGGTGACAATTTTAATTTCTTTCAGATGTTGTAGCTGTGTTACTAGGTCTGTATTTCCTTGTTAGGCATTACAAGACACATGACAGACTTAAGTTTAAAGTGCAGTCTGATCTTTAAGGTTCATTTTTTAAGGTAGTCTTCCAGTTCTAGACATTTCTGTCACACTGTCTAGTAGCAATATAAAAGAACAAGTGCAAATTTCAAAATGAGACAGGGAAGCTAACTAGCTATATAATTTATTGCTCTTAATTTTTGATCTGAATTGAAAGCTGTGTTGGTAAAATTGGGTCAATACTAGTTTCTTCATTGTACTTTTATGAAGGGTATATACGTAAATCCTTTGAGATTTTACACATTCAGACAAACTCCCTCAAAGTGTTTTTTTATTTTGTTTTGTTTTTAACAACATGTGAGATATCAGCAAGAAAGCTGTGATTGTATTATTATTTTCACAGAGCACTGTTGGTAGATACAGAGTTATTGCTCTACTTCTGAGGTCCCGGAGAAAACACCTCTATGAATCAGGAGGATGAGGTATGGGGAAAAGACCATTTTAGTAAGTCAAAAAGTCTTAATGAGGACTGCGAGTATGTCCTTATAACCTTTTAGTCATCAGACTACTCCATTCTAGTAAAGAAAACTTACAGATGTACCTTATTGACTCCCTGCCCATTCTCATACCCACACTTCCCATGAATTAAGTATGTTCTCACTGCTTCTGAATACTCTCTCTATGGCTTTGTTTGGGACAAAGCTTCTATCGCAGATCAAATAAAATTCCTTTTTCATGAAAAAAATATTACATATACGTGTTTTGATATGAATTCCATGCTTGTGAACCTCCTCACATCCTTGCTGCAAACAATACTGACAGCAGAGTCAGAGTGATTCTAATAAAAGTGATTATTGTGGTGCTTTCCAACTGACTTGCAACATGAAGTACTAGTGAACTTGTAAGGTATCCGGGCCCGCAGTGCTCACAAGAATGCCAGCTCAGTTTTGCAGAACCATGGGATTTGGAAAAGGCTCAGGGAACCATCTGAACTTTTGGGGCTTCATCCAGAAAAAAACTAAGCTGCCTGGTCGTTTAGCTGTGCACAACACTAATCATCACAAGCAGTAAAGTCTCTGGAATCAAAAGCTGGCTGACAATTTTGTCGATAATATGTGAGGCAGAGTGCAATTCAGTTTGCTCTTTAACAGTTATATTGCCTGTGCTGAACTGACAGTAATAACAACTTGTTTTTGTCAGTAAACTAAGAAGATATGATGAGGACAACACATGGGGTAAATTTTTATAGAGATGCATAGGGTTTTAGCCATGTTTTTGTCATTAAAGTCAATAGAAACTGGGTAGCTGAAACCCCAGGTAACTCTTTGGCAATTTATACCACAGGGAGAAGATAAGTGAAGTAATAAAATGCTATTTTTTCCTTTGAAATTTAGTACTCAGTGAAGTTGCTAGACTGGCAGCCTTGCAAAACAGAAGTTCTTTGCTCTATTTATCCACATGACAGGTACAGCATAAGTAGCAGCAATATGGATTTCTTTCTCCTGCTGTACCAATGTGTTACATATTTTTTCAATGGCACTCATTATTGACACCATGATCTGGGGCACTGTTTGTAAAGTGGATGAGTTCAGTCTTCCTTCTTACTCATTAGCAGTACTCATTCCTATACCTAGCTCCACTAGCAACGAGCAGGGTTTCTTTCTGCTTTTACAGGCAGTCATGTGAGCCTGTTATACAACCCTTATGTGAACTATTGATCTGTCATCACATGAATAGACTCACTGAAGACAGCTGCAAGCATCAGCTGTTTATTGTCATGGTCTGAATATGCTTCCTTCTTATGAGGCGCTACACATTCCTTGCTCTGAATAACTGAGAATGGAAAGGGCTAAAGAAATTATTATTATAGCTGTTGTTGATCAAGCAAGAATCATCTCCAGGCTATGCCTTTTTCTATCCTTCTCCATACAGTTGCTCTTTTCCTTTCCCCATTAAGTACCCAGTGAAGCAGAAGAAAGAAATTAAAATTGCTAAACCTGGCTTTAGGAAAAAAGGAAACAAAATGTTTTGGACATTGAGTTTCCTTCATCTTTTACTTACTCTCTCCACTAAAACCTTTTCCTATGTCTGCTTGCCTGTCTGCAAAGATCTTTAACTTACATTAGCAGAGGTGTTTCTATAAATATAAAGGTGACTTTTAGCTTTTCAGTGAGCTCGGAACCAGGGAGAAAGTGTACCTGAATAGAAAAAACTACATCCCAGGTCCTCTGAGCTGGAGTTATCCTCAGATTCTTCAGCCTCTCATGATGTTAGAAGAAAGTAGCTTAAGACATCAGTTAGTCAATTGCAAAAGACCTCCACAGAGAACAGCCTTCCCTACATTCTAATTAGGGTAGATCATGATCTATAGAGGCATGGGATGAAAGGCTGGAGAGATGTTGCTCCTCCTACAATGATGCTTAGCTTAATGAAATAGATAGGTAGTAATTTTCATAATAAGGAACCTGGACAAATTATAGCAATGAAAATATGGAGAAAAAGGAGAATAAAACATATCCACTTGAAAGTCATTATCTATTTAAAGCTTTAACTTAAAAAAAAAAAAGAAAAAAAGAAGAAAAAGTAAATTTTGTCTTTCCAAAAGATTAATTTTCAGTGTTTCTCTCCTGTGCCTCACCCACCTCTTTGATGCATAATTGAGTTTAAACACCTTGAAAAAAACTCAAGACCTGTGGTTAAGCCAGCCATTCAGATCACCACAGATGTGCCTTTGTAACAGCGTCATTAAGGAGGAACCACAAGAGAATTAAGTATATTTCTGTGCTCTGACTGGTTTATACTTCTTTCAGGCAGTTAAAAAGTTGGAATTTTTGTACTGTTGCTGGGAAATAACTGTACAACTTTTATTCAAAGAAGGCATTGACAGCTACTAGCAGCCTAAAGAATTCTGTATCCGGCGTTGGGAGGTAGCAAGTGGTAATTACATTCCTTCTGAGACAACCGAAATTTAGGAGAAGTTTTTATAGCTTACCAAGAAAACCTTTGAGAAATTATTTTCTGTGAGAAAGTTCAAAAGTTGTGTAAGCACAAATTTTACACAAATAAATTTGAATTCCTCAGCTCTAAAACATTGTTTTTTAAGAAAGTGAAGGTATTAATTATAATGTTTTTACCCTATTGAATATGCTGCTCACCTTAAAATATCCTTTGTAGTTTTTCCTGAATATAGAAAGATTAATTTGTAGAATCATTCACAGCAAGTTTGCTTCTGAACGTTTATTAAAAATACTGTTTCAGTGATGGGTAGTATGATCCTTACAATAAGAAAGGTTATACATGCTTATTAGGCTTTCAAAATGTTTTCTATTCTTATCTACCTTTTCCACCACTCAGAACTTATTTGTTGAAGTGTTTGGGCTTTTAATTTCTGTGTTGAATCTCTGTCTTAGAGTCAATTCTTTTCAGTTTGGAAGGAAGAGCAGTTCTGCTGTTTCTAGTCAGAGGTGAAAAAAGGAAATAAATCATGTAATATTTCGTAAACAGTTTTATAACTAAGATGGCTCAAATTTGAAAGGTAAAGTTGTCCATGGCAAGAGTTTTAACTAGTACCTATTAGCTCAAGCAAAAATTGTTTTTGTTAAATTGTAAACCTGTTGAAATAGTGTCCCAAGTCCAGTTGACTAAGTCCATAGTCTGTATGCAAGGAATGATTCATTGTGCTTGCATATCTAACACACAATAATGAGCACTCTAATCAAATTTGTAGAGGCAAATATTTAGACATAGCTTTGGCTGGATGGAAGGGCTGTGGTGGCTTTATAAGGTGTGATAAGAGAGCAAAGACGAAGGTAGGGAGGAGTCATATGAGTCTTCATATCTCTTATCTGAGGAGAGGCTAAGAGCGCTGGGGTTGTTCAGCCTGGAGAAGAAAAGGCTCAGAGGGGATCTTATCAATATGCATCAATATCTGAAGGGAGGGTGCAAAGAAGATGGAGCCATGCTCTTTTCAGTGGCACCCAGTGACAGGACCAGAGGCAATGGGCACAAGCTGATACACAAGAGGTTCTGTCTGAATATCAGTAACCTGATTTTACTGTGAAGGTGACTGAGTACTGGCACAGGTTGCACAGAGATGAGGAGACTTCCTCCTTGAACTCAAAAGCTGTCTGGCCATGGTCCTTGGCAATTGGCTGTAGGTGGCCCTGCTTGAGCAGGAGGGTTGGACCAGATGACCCCCAGAGTTCCCTTCCAAACTCATCCATTCTGTGACTCTGTGAGTCTATGACATCAAAACAAGCTCTGTAGAAGGGTATGCATTTCAAAGGCCTGATGCTTGTTGTTGGTGGAAGCAGAAGGATCCAGAATAAATAACTAGGGATCTGGGATAAAGAACACTGGCTTGTGGAACCTCCATTTGTTGTTTTAGTGATGGTTAATTCATATTGTGATTTTTTAAGTCATGCACACTGTTGCATTGTCTGCACATGGCTATAACAGCTACCAAGGAAACTTCTACTTTATCTGGTCTTGAAGATGATCTTAACCTAACTCTTGCCATTTTACAGAAGTTTCCCAAATTTGAGAGGTTTTCTGCAATTAAAAACTGTTGTCAGCTATCTGTGTTGATGTAGATGACGTAATGATAAAATAATGATTACTTTGTTATTTGGGATGCTTTAACTACTTCCCATTTCTCATTAACTTTTCCAGTTCCTTGTGTCCTAGGAATACCTTCCTTAAGCTAAGAATATGACTCGAGAAATTCATCCAGCAGTCCTGATGAAGGTAAGGTTTGGCTCTTCTGAAAGAGAGATATGTAAAAGCTATTTTACAGATATACAGCTAAACTACATTTTCAATAATTGTTTCCTAAGTATCTACATTTTATCACTGAGATGGAGCAAAGCGCTGGAAATACCTTAAAACACTCAGCTACTCAAAGCATGCAGGTGGAACTCTAAAAGCACATGGAAGACT
>NW_009648545.1:1717247-1720690 GCF_000708025.1 Charadrius vociferus | reverse complement strand
TCCCTTCCTTCAGAGAAGAAAATTATTTTTCCAAAATTACCAGAGTCATATTCTGATGTTATTTCCTGGAAGTATCTTCTGTGGTTTTTAACATCTACTTATGCAGTAAGATAATGCATAGAGACCAGGTACGTGGCAGGGACATTTTATGACAGATGTTTTTTCTGTACCACAGACAGATAGAGATGGTGTAGAACAGTGTTCTTGCAATGTGAAATTATAGAAAAGGAGTTATTAATAACCTTACTTGGGGTGAGATGAAAAGGGAGATAAGAACTCCTCAAGGGCTCTTTGCCTTACCATGCTGCTAGCAAATAATATACATGGCACGTTAGTCTCTGGAAGAAATTTTGTTCATACAGAACTTGTTACTAGCTCCCAAGCTCACCCACAGTGTCACCCTTTGAACATCCTGAAAAAAATGTTATGGGATGCTGAATACTGCACAAATGCTGAGCAGCAGTCTTAAAGGTCATCACCTGTGTCGAGAGGGCAAGTCCTGGCACTGGTCTCTACACTCACACCCTTGCTTAGGATTTGTTAACATCTGTTCAAATTCAAGTAATATTCTTCGGTGCTACTTCTTTGTCATGAAACTACAAGGAAATACTACTGATATTTTTCCCTCTGGGTTCTTGATAATCCTCACCTCCTTGGAAACACTTGTCAAGCACATTTAGATATTTCCTATGCCTGACTAAATAATTGGCAAATCAGTAGACCAGTAAGAAAATTTTCTGCTCCTGAGGCACCACACAGATCTGAGTGGGATACTCTTACACGTGCTGAACTTCATATTTCACAAAAACATGGATATTAATAATGTTGTGTACTACACACAAGCATGCAAATGGTATTTCTTAATGTATATGGCTCATCACTGACTGAGATTATTCATAAAAGTAAACCAAACATAGTGTAACAAGAATGGTTTTCAGATGCCTGATCCTGCTCTTGTTTCTGCAAAATGATGACAGATGGTATAAAGTGTTTCAAAGTTAAAGAAATAGAAAAATATACAACAACAGCATTCTGTGCTTTTTCTTTTTTTTTTTCTTTCTTTTTTTTTTTTTTAAGAGAGAGTCTAGAGCTTCTTTCATTAAACCAAAATTTTAGAGTAATCCATGTGACTTAGTCTCTGCTGACTTGTATTCATTCTATAGTTTGATTCAAGGTACTGGCATTCAATTCTAAAAGATTTTAACACTAAAAGATCTGGAATTTTCTAGCCATTTTAAAGATCACTTGTTCACTTTCCATTTCATATACACAAGAGGGAAGGAGTGTTTTTAGAGGGCTAGTTTTTTCTCCTTTTTTTTTTATTATTGTCCCTCTGAATTTGCTTATGGTCATCAGCACTCAACCAGCACATTTAACACTGAGATTCACTTCCTCCCTCGATATTTTGGATCTTCTATTGATTGATATACAAGTTATGCTGCAAAGTCTATCTACATTCTGAGGCTTTTCCTGAGGTAAATAGTATAAAAAAAGAGTGTATAAATAAGTAGAATATGGAACAATTGCCACGTAGATGGGCTTGGTGAATAGGGTAGAATTAATTATTTCCAGTAAATATTATATTTAAAAAAATAAATTTTTGTATTTAAAAAAAGAAAATAAAGTTGAGCTATATATGTGTTGTTTATAGACATTTTGTGACTGTAAATATACTTTTTAAATTGAGAAAAGAAGTATAAACCACAATATTAAGGGTAACAAGTTGCATCATAGTCTACTGGTAATTAAAAAAGACAAGGGCACCAGGATTGTGTCTTGATTGTGACCATGGGTGAAAGTCTCTTCTGGGCTTAAGGATGTTAAATATACATACAAAATGTTGTTTTTATAATACACATGTAAGTGTAGATTTCTTGGCTCAATATCAGGTTTTCTAACACATTTTATCAGAGAAATGCATTGTAAACTGCAGACCAAGTATGATCCCTGGGGTTTTTTTGGAGGGGGAAAGTTTATTTTCAATTTATATTTAAAACCAGAAATTTATGGCTGAGAAGACAAGGCTTGTCCGCCTATCTGCTGAGAAGGCACATACAGTTGCAATCAGCACAGAATAATCTAAAACATAAATACAGGGATAGGACGGCAGAGAAACTAGGGTTTTTTTTAGGAGATAGTGGAGTCACTTGTCAGGATCCCAGAGAAGAGTTTGCAAAGCTTTCCTTCTTGTGCTCAGGAAGGGCACTTAGCTGCCAATGTGAAGAACAGAGATTGCCTGAAGCACTTAAGTTGGTCCACTTTATCCACATCAGCCAATTACTCCCTTGAGCATAATCATACTCTGCTTTGGAAGACAAAAGAATAATGTTCTAATGTGTGTACCTGAGATCTCTGCCATAGAATTTGGCTATTTCATGACATCTGAGGACATACTAAAATGCCTCCCAAATATTTAAGACGCAAGCTATCTGCCCAGAAATAAATTACAAAGTTAAATTTTTCAAATAGTCATAGACAGATTTTTTCCCTCATACATTAAGTCAAGATGCATTAATGATATCAAAAAGCTTTGAGGTTTTATGATATGACAATTTAGCAATCCAAATCAGTACATCTCAATTAAATCCCAAACTACATTTAGATATCATATCTCATATTTCCCTCTCTCTGTACCTGCAAGCCAAGATAATATTTTGTAGGTAAAGAATGAAGTTATATGCTGCACATATAGTGCTCATCCCAGTTTCTCAGGGCTCTCTGAACAGCGGATATTGAGGCATATGGCATTGTATCACTCATGTCAGTGTACCATAGGATGTGTTGAATATTTTATCTAGTCTGAGCTTAGAATAGGTGTGTTTTCTTCTTACTTTTAAATGAATGCTTTCTTTAGGACAAAATTGGCAAAGTTCAGAAGAATTCAACACTTTTTGTGGAATGTTAAACTCAACAGTGCTTAACAAGAGACTATCTCACTAAAAAATAAATAATTATAGTCTATTCTATTTGAAATTGGGTCAGTTTTGATTCAGTCTTTGTTAAATATCACATTACAATAATAAGAAGGAACATCAGAGAATATTCCAGACCACTTCAATTCCTCCTCTTCTTTCAATCGTTTCAGTTGTTCCCATCTTTAATTGTAGTATATGATAGAATGCCACTGCATGACCCTGTAGTTATCCTTAGGTTCATGCAAATATATACTACACATTATTCTTGAAGCTATTTTATTTAATTAATGCCTATGAAAAACAGTTAATCACATTCTACAATCTGTACTCCTATCTACTATTTATACTAAATAAATGTAATGCATTCAATATTGTTGATGAGAGCGTGTTGCTTCTTTTTTTCCTCTACAAAAAGTATCACACTTAAAGAGATGTGTTGAATATGTAGAAATTCTGTAAATCTTGTAGAGTTACCCAATGCAGCTAATCTTCTTTGTGTGATGCACGGTCCAGAATCACACTAGCAGA
>NW_009648545.1:1710739-1717236 GCF_000708025.1 Charadrius vociferus | reverse complement strand
TATTGTGCCACAGTGACTCTAAATTTAAAAAAAAAAAAAAAAATATTATAGGAAGCTCTGCTTCCAAGTGCTTCCAGAATAGCAGAATTTTCCCTCTCAAAACAACCAGTGAACTATGCATTTTCGTATTTGCACAGAACTGTCTCAGGGCTTGTATTTTGTTGTCCCAAGAATAAGCTATCTGAGCTCACTTGTCCAACCCCCCAAGACAGGATAATCTTGGGAAAGGCTGATATACAATCACAGTATCATAGAGACGTTTAGTTTGGAAGGGACCTTTAAAATCATCAAGTCCAAACATTAACCTAACATTGCCAAGTCCACCACTAAACTGTGTCCCTAAGCGCCACATCTACATGTCTTTTAAATACCTCCAGGGATGGTGATTCAACCACTTCCCTGGGCAGCTTCTTCCAATGCTTGACAACCCTTTCAGTGAAGAAATTTTTCCTAATATCCAGTCTAAACCTCCCCTGGTGCAATTTGAGGTCGTTTCCTCTTGTCCTATCACTTGTTACTTGGGAGGAGACTGACACTCACCTTCATGCAAGTTCTTCAGGTAATTGCAGAGAGCAATAAGGTCTCCCCTGAGGCTCCTTTTCTCCAGACTACACAACCCCAGTTCCCTCAGCCACTCTTCATAAGTCTTGTTCTCTAAACCCTTCACCAGCTTCGTTGATCTCCTTTGGACATGCCCCAGCACCTCAATGTCTTTCTTGTAGTGAGGGGCCCAAAACTGAACACAGTATTCAAGGTATGACCTCACCAGCACCACATACAAAGGGAAGATCACTTTCCTAGTTGTGCTGGCCACCCTATTTCTGATAAAAGCCAGGATGCTGTTGACCTTGACTACCTGGGCACACTGCTGGCTCATAATCAGCTGGGTGTTGACCAACACCCTGAGGTCCTCTTCTGCCAGGCAGCTTTCCAGCTGTTCTTCCCCAAGCCTGTAGCATTGCAGGGGGTTGTTGTGACACAAGTGCAGGGCCCAGCACTTGGCCTTGTTGAATCTCATAGAGTTTGCCTCAGACCATATGAGGAAATGAAATGATGCTGGGAAGAAATTTCAGCAGAGATGAGCTTTCTGTTCCTTATTTCCATTACTGCTGCTGCTTTTTTTGCTGCTGGGGCCATTTAAAGCAGCGGTTGTGGCCATTGTCCCTCTTTAGACACAGCAAAAGTGGCAGTCAACCTGACTTTTAGTTTCTCAGCCAGAGAAAGTAGCCAAACTGTAACTGCATTTGGTTCCCATAGGCAAGTATGTAGTTCACCTACAATTAGAGCCAGACTTTTGTCCATGCATGCACATACATTAGGAATGTTAGATATACTGACGGTGCATCTAAGCATTTGAGTCAATGTGTTTTACTTAGAGGTCTCCTCCTTATACTAGTGTGTATGAAATAAAGGCATAGGAAGGAATGTACAAATCAAGAAGCCTGAATTTCACATTGGTCTTAATTTAGCAGAGCAGAAGAAACTTTTACAATAAATTCACCTCCCTTGTCAACCTAAAAAAAAAAAAAAAAAAATCTCTAAAACCTACTGTGGAGTTGAAGATTGATTCTATTACAGTCAGAATCACAAAAGTAGAAGATATATGGTGCAGAAGGGAAAGAAAAAACAAAAATCAACAATTGATCCTCTTCAAATGACAGCAGGAAAAATGGAAAATATCTGAAAGGTAAACGTGGCATTGATTAAGACAATTTCTCTTTCGTAAAGAAAAGTGGACCGTCAAAACACAGAATCAAGAGTTTGAGACTATTGAAACTCCCTCCTGGTGCTCAAAAGACAAAAGAGGCATGCAATAATACTTTGAGTCTTTTTTTTTTTCTAAAAACTTTGCAGAGAAGAGTCTGATTGCAGCTCTGCGCAACTGAAAACAAAAGAAAACCTGTCATGCTAGACATGTCATGCTCCATCACCTCCCCAGGGCTGGAGGTGAAGCTGGCAGACCTAGCAAAGGTCATCAAAGGTGACCGCATGGGAGCATAGTGTGCAATGGTCCAGGAAGGGGGAAAGCCTAGGTGTTCTTTATTTTCAAGGAGGAGCAACAGGGGCAGACCAGGGTGCTCTCTTTTTCCGAAAAATAAAAAAAAAAAAAATCCCCAAAACAAGCAGCCTGTGGAAGAAACAGTGAGTGAAATGCTCCCAAGGAGCACAAGCAACCAGCACAGGGGATGTCCTCGAACACATGCTCCTCTGTGTGCTTTGTGTGCGAGCAGCAATTGCACATGGGCATGTGCACTCGAGGTGTGTTCCATTAGCAGTCATATGGCCAGGCATCAAGCTTCACTCTCAGAAGTGCTTTATGGGCAACACTCGCAGGAAGGCAGCAGGAGCATCTCTGAGGCAAAAGACTTGCAGGGCTAGTTTGGGCTGGGGAAGGGGCATGATGACACTCTGGAAAGCCCTGGCCAAGCCCAGCTTTTTTACGGGGTGTTGGACATTGCCTGCTTTTTTACAAGGTGAGAATGCAGGGGCACCCTACAGTGGGTTCAAGGTGCCCCACAAATATCCTTTCCTGGCAGGTGACCGATGTGTGTGCAGATGGTCCCTCAGGCAATGCCACATGCTGTTTTGCTTGTCTTCACTCTCTGCTCCCCAGGGCGACAACATGCACAGCCACCTTCCCAGACAGGAGGGTCCCCATCGCTGCCAACAGCAGTGATGTTGTGACATGACAGAATTGCTCTCCAGAAAGCCCTAGGGGCCCTTGCTGTGCTCTGCAGGGGCCCATGCAGAGCCCTAATTAATCCCCATCATGCCCCAGAACTGTAGCTGGGCTCTGCAGAGGCCTTTGCAGTGCCCTTATTACCCTTCAGAGTGACCCAGGGCCTCATCCAGGCTTTGCTGGGGCCTGTTGGAGGCCTATGCTGCCCTCCAGAGATGCCCCCATCTGAAAAAAAAAATCAAAAATTCTGGAAAAAAAACCACTTTTAAATATAAATTCACTTCTGTATATATTCTGGAGGTTTGCATAAGCTATGTATATGCTTTTCAGCCCCTGACACCCACATCTAGATGCTCTTCATCTTCCTCCAAAGCAGGTGAAAGATCAAAACCATTAATAACAAGGATCATTCCAGTTCTCATTTTCCATCTTCTGTGGCAAAATTAGAGGCGATGAATCCTTTTCTGCCATCCGTCAGCTCTCCCACAGACCAACTGTCTCCATCCACCTGTCCAAAGACATAAACATGTTGTCCAGCAGTTAGAAGAACCTCTAGTTCAAGCTGCTCTAGGACCATCTGTTATGGTTTGAGAAACCCATAACAATTGTTGTTTAGACAATTGTTCTATCACCCCATGACCCCTTCCCACCTGGGAAAGGGAATCAGGGAAAAAAACAAGGAAACCCGGGAGCTGACTTATAAACAGATTTAATAGAGTAAGATTAAATAATTAACATTAATAGCACTAAAGAACCAATATTGATCCCAATACCAATACAGAATATGCAAAGATTATACTCAGCCAATTCTATTAGTATGAAGCTGTGCACTCCCAGCAGTGGACAGCAAATGTCAGACACTGTGAGCACTACGGCTTTGGGAGGAAGGGAAGGCCTCAGGGGTCCAGCACCGGGGCACGAAGTTCTCAGGATCACAGCCATCAAGGAAGTGAGTGAATTTCACAGCAAACTTTCTAATGGACGTTGATGGTATGAAATAATCCTGTTGGCCAGCTTGGGTCAAGTGCTCAGATCTCACTCTTCCTCATCCCTGCACCTGGCAAGCCCAAAAACACTGAGACCTTCAAACCTACACACCATAGCTGGCTACAAAGTAAATATTTTCACAAATTCAGACACTAGAGTCTTCTAAAAGTGCAATCTTCCCAAGTATTAGAAGATAAATTAGTCCTGTGTTGCTCAAACCAGGACACCATCAAAAGGATCACAACTGTATCAAGCTGTGAATGTTCAAAACTTTCCCAGTTGTTGCCCCAGAGCCTGCAGGATGACAGGCTGACTGCTACTGTTTTTTCTGTCTCACTTGCAGTGTCTTCCTCTAACAGAAGGCAGGACCCAGGACTGTCCTCTGCCCAATCTACTCTGAGGGGCTCTAAAACCAATTCTCTGGCTCACTCGCCCAGGCTTGAAACAGTTGCACAGCTTCTCTGTGGTCCCTATTTACTTCTCTCAGCACTTTCTGCCATTTCTCTCATGGCTTTCAGCTTGAGCTTTGCATCTTGCAGTTGTGTCTGTAGACAGCTGATGGCTTAGACTTTTTCTTCCCCATGCATCTGCCCATGGAAGTGAGAATTTTCTTCAGCCAGTCTGGTGTTTTCATCCATCAGCTCCATAAGATGCACCTCTAATTCCTCACACCTTTGGCTGGGGGTGCTCACACAATATGAGCCCTGGTCATCTGCAGCCAGTTGTGTCTGAAGATCCTCACCCTCCTCCTGTGAGACTTCATTCTGCTGGGCCTGTGCCAGTAAAGTTCCAGCAGGCTCTGTCCTTTCTCCAGCCCTCTGCTGAGGAAATGCCTTCAAGGACAGTTCTTCAGCAGAGCTTTGGATGGGCAGCGGCACTGGAATATTCATCAGGTGCTCAATGGTCTCGTACAGATTCATGCATCTTTCTTTCAGCATCTCGCCAACAATGACCACTGGTCACATTCCCTGGGTCTGTGAGGCATGGCAGCCGCATAACCCCACGTCAGCCACTGCCTCCCTTCATTGTGCAGGAGCAGAGACAGCATCTGCCATTGGGCAGGGGTAGGCAAGTGTGACCTTGTATGGTATGTCCTCGCCTCCGTGCCCACAATGAAGGCAGGGGTAGTATGGTCTTTGTGGTTGGTTGACCTTTGCTGACCACCAGGTGCCCACAAGCTGCTCTATCATACCCAGCCTTTGCAGGACAATGGGGGAGAAAATAAGATGTAAAAGAACTCCTGAGTCGAGATAAAGGCATTTTAATAAAGGAAAAGAAAAGCCTTCACACAGAAGCAAAGGAAAACAAACGAAATTATATATTTTCTACTTCCCATAAACAGGCGATGTCCAGCCACTGCCTGGGAAATAGGGTCTCGGTACATGTATCAGTTGCTCTGGAAGACAAACACCTTAATAACAAATGCCTCCCTTCCCTCTCCTCCTTTCTCTTAGATTTTATTGCTGAACACAAGGTCATATGGTATGGATTATCTCTGTGCGCAGCTGTCCTGGCTGTGTCCCCTCCCAGCCTTTTGCCCAGTCCCAGCCTACTGGCCCTTGGGGTGAGGGGGATGTTGGAGAGACAGCCTTGATGCTGTGGGAGCACTGCTCAGCAGTAGTCAAAATAGTGGTGTGTCATCAACACCTTTCTATCTAGAATTACAAAGCCCAGCACTATGAGAACTGCTATGGGGAATGTTGACTTCATCCCAGCCAGACCCAACACAGCTTTACATGATCTGTCCTGGCAACCCTGCACGCAAAGAAAAAGGTGCAACGTGTTCCAGAAGATAAAGCTACAATGTAAAGATGTCTTCTAAGACATGTGCAATAGGACTTGACTGACAGGGACCTTGCTTATACAAGTGGGTTTGCTGCTAGAAGAAACCAGACCAAACTGTCTGGAAAGCAGCAAAGTTGCAACAAAATTGTGCAAACTCAGCTAATAAATATGTAT
Organism: Charadrius vociferus; assembly: GCF_000708025.1. Lineage (NCBI taxonomy): Eukaryota > Metazoa > Chordata > Aves > Charadriiformes > Charadriidae > Charadrius > Charadrius vociferus. The sequence continues at coordinate 1,711,610 of NW_009648545.1, read as the reverse complement.
TAAGCATGCTTGCACAGAGGGTTTGTTCATATAAATGCTCAAAAGTGAATGGTAACAAGCAATCTACTGACCTGTCAGCCTCATTTCTGTGCTTGGGAAGATCATGGAACAGGTACTCCTAGAAGCTATGCTAAGGCACATGGAGGACAGGGAGGCCATTTGAGACAGGCAGCATGTCTTCATCAAGGGTAAGTCTTGCCTGACCAAACTATTGGCCTTCTATGATGGAGTGACTACATCAGTGGACAAGGGAAGAGCCACAGATGTTATCTTCTGTAAGGCCTTTGACATGGTTTCCCCACAACACCCTTCTCTCTAAACTGGAGAGATATGGATTTGATGGATGGACAGTTCAGCAGATGAGGAACTGGTTGGATGATAGCATCCAGAGGGTAGTGGTCAACAGCTCAATATCCAGATTGAAATTGGTGACAAGTGGTGTCCCTCAGGGGTCCCGTACTGGAACCAGTACTGTTTAGTATCTTCATCAATGACATAGACAGTGGGATCGAGTGCACCCTCAGCAAGTTAGCAGATGACACTAAGCTGAGTGGTGCAGTTGACAGGCCTGAGGGGATGGGATGCCATCCAGAATGACCAGGACAAGCTCAAGCAGTGAGACCCATGCAAACCTCACGAGGTAGAACAAGACTAAGTGCAGGGTCTTGCCCCTGGGTCAGGGCAAGCCCCCGTATCAGTACAGGCTGGCAAATGAAGGGATTGAGCGTAGCCCAGCTAAGAAGGATTTGGGGTTACTTGTGGATAAAAGGCTGCACATGAGCCAGCAATGTTTGCTTACAGCCCAGAAGGCCAACTGTACCCTGAGCTGCATCAAAAGAACTGTGGCCAGCAGGTCGAGGGAGGTGATTCC
>NW_009648545.1:1701885-1710525 GCF_000708025.1 Charadrius vociferus | reverse complement strand
CTTCCCTTCCCTTCCCTTCCCCCATCTGGAGTATTGCATTCAACTCTGGAGTCCTCACCACAGGAAAGACATCAACCTGTTGGAGCAAATCCAGAGAAGGGCAACAAAAATGGTCAGAGGGCTGTAACACCTTTCCTGTGAAGACAAGCTGAGAGAGGGTTGTTCAGCCTGGAGAAGAGAAGACTCTGGAAGACCTTATTGTGGCCTTTCAGTACTTAAAGGGGGCTCAGGAGAAAGAAGGGGGCAAACTTTTTAGCAAGGCTTGTTGCAATAGGACAAGGGGTAATGACTTTAAACTAAAAGAGGGAAGATTTAGACTAGATATGAGGAAGAATTTTTTTCACAATGAGGGTGATAAAACACTGGCACAGGTTGCCCAGAGAGGTGGTCGATGCCCCATCCCTGGAAACATTCAAGGTCAGGCTGGACACAAACCATTCTATGATTCCATGATTCTATGATTCTGAAAACCTGAAGAATGTTAAATTCATCAATTCTATGAAGTCTGACAAAGGTGGAAATTAAGATTCTACTGAAATTAATAACAAAAATTTATTAAACTTCTTTATTCAGTAAAATAGCAACCACTGTTGGAAAAGATACTTACCTATACTGGGAATAAGACTCCTTTCCTTGGATAATTGATATAGGCTATTTGATATTTATTGTTCAATTTTATAATGAGAGTAGGACTTTAATGCCATTCCTTTAGTTGCATACCAGCTATTTCAAGGATGTAGGCATCAGTGACGATTTGTTTACCTTTTTATCAGTATTTGTGCTTTTTTTAATTACATATTTAAAAAGCAATGTATACCCCCCACAATAAAAAAAAAAAAAAGGTCTTTAGCTTAGCAAAGCAATGTGGGAGATTATCTTCGCAAAGCCAATTTTTAAAAACAGGGAAAACAGAGGAACATTTTTTACCATGTATACCAAACAAGGACATTAAGGAATTGCATAGTATTTAATTGAGTTTAAAGTACATTAATGGTCAAGTTGCTTTTCAAAAGATGATATTGAAAAGTCATTTCCAAAAGACTGAATTTTGATGTCATGGATGTTTCAACAGATGGTGATTTGTGCTGCAGCTCTTTCTAGCAGATTTTTTGAAAGAATGTGATGAAATGTCATATGTTTTTGACATTTGGTTTTCATTAGAGAACTATTTCTCACCTGATGCTGTTTGTCTCTTCAGATGCTTTTGATGATTTGATGGCAATACTGACTGCAGCTTATATTTTATTTCTTTCACTAAGTCACGTTCTTTTCCTTTTTAGTCTAATATTTCTAGTCAGTCTGTGTTTTAACTGCTTCTTGTTCCATTAAATTGTTATCATGGAACTTTTAATGGCCATGCTATAGTTAAAACTGTAGAGAGATAAAAAGTATGTAAGCGTAGGCATGGTGTTACATTTAACCTAAAACATCCTAGAACTAATCAGCATCATCCATAACAGGCAGAAGTCCTTAATTTGATAAGACTGGTAGGATACTCAGAAGGATCTTGGTAAGCACTTGGCTATCTGACTGTTGTGGATTGGCCCCGATCAGCAGCCAAGCACCCACACAGCTACTCACTCAATCCTTCGCCTGTAGCAGGATGGGGGAGAAAACAGGAAAAACATGAGAGAAATATTGGGGGTCAAAATAAAGGCAGGGAGATCACTTACTAGCTGTTCTCATGGGCAAAGCAGTCTGGACTTGGGAAATTTAATTTGCCAGTTAGCATAAACATTACATTATTGATTTATGTACTGGGAAACAAAAAGACAAACATTTAGACACTTGACAAAACACCTTCCCTCCCCCTTTGCCAGGCTCAACTTCACTTCAGACACCTCTCATTCCCCAGTGTTACTGCGACAGGTTATATTTGGTCCCTTCAGCTAGGCAACTCTCAGTGCCTACTGGTTTCTCTCTGCTGACCTTTTCTTATCACCCTTTTCCTATGCTCCAGCATGGGTCCTCCACCATGTGTGCTTACTCTGCCGTGGAACACCACCACCACCACCCTTCCTTGCCTTCCCTCTCCTCCCCCTCTTTCTCTGACCTCGTTGTTCCCTCTGTTGTTTCTCACTATTTTGTTCCCTCCATGTCTTCCTCACTGGTGTTTTCTTAAATATGGTACTACAGATGTGCCACCAGCTTTGCTGATGGGATTGGCTGTGTCCTGTGATGGAGCCATTTCAGAGCTGGCTGGAACAACTTGTGTCTGGAACAGGGCAGCCCCTGACCTCCCAGAGACTCCACCCCTGCAGACCACCCAACACGACCAAAATTTTGCAATTTACACCCAATACATTGGGGTTTTTTTCAAAGCTGAAAGGAAAGAAAAAGTTGCCTGGTATAAACAGGTACATAACAGTTGTAATTGACAGCATAGGCAGATGTCAATGACAGTGGTTCTTCTTTGGATCTCTGCAGCACTATCCAGGAAAAGGATATGCAGATTCCTGCAAAGAGTGTCAAATAGATCAGCTAGTCTCCAGTTTAGAAGACTTCTCATGTTGTAAAAGGAAGGTTGATAAAATAGTTAGCTGCATTCCTCGTAAACTTTGTACCTCACAGATTTATCACAAGGATAGAGCCAGCATTTCCTGGTAAACCACAGAAAGTTATTTTTCTTCATTTGGAATGCTTTATTTCACCACTCAAAAGAAAATGGTAGTCAGATAAGCAGACTGCTTTCCCTCCTGGCTCATCAGTATCATTTCTCACATACATGCTCACTGCTACTGACTGATGAAGTTGGGAGCTATCCTGTACTAAGCCTACTGGGAGCAGACATGGAGGTGATAGTTATTTAGCATTGAAATATGAGAAGAGTCATGAAAAAAGCAGAACTCAAACCAAGACTCTTTTTTTTTTTCAGAGTGAGAGGGCAAGTATGGTGAAACAAGAAAGCAAAGAATACCTTGGAAATACAGTTACTGAATTCGAATGGTCATTTTGGAAATAGAGTGACTCCTTTGGGTCAGCTAAGCATGTAAGCATAAACAGGGGACATGAACAAGAAAAGTGAACAAAGTGGAAAGAAGATAAGTCATCTGCATATATTTATCATCCAATAGGATGCTCATGAGAGTCCATTTGTAGCCCCAGTTCCAGAACATACCAATCACCCTAGTGTAAGTAACAGATAAACTCTTAGTACTTAATCTCACATACATGGATTCTGCATGGGAACTGCCTGATCACCGATCAATACCAGACTGAAGTGTTCAACCTATCTGACTTAAAAAAAAAAAAAAAATAAAAAAAATCAATAGTCTTTTGATACATTCCAATGTCTAGAACAACTTTTGTTTTCCAGAACACAAAAAACCATGAAAATATGTTGGCACTAGCCCTTTCCTTTGAAAATATATGATAAACACCTACACAACATCATCTCCAAAACTAGTGTATTTGATACTTTGTTTTTCTGCTGAGAGGTGGAGAAATTTGATTACCAAGCATTTAAGAATTATGGCACCAATTCATTGTTCTGTGAAAAAATCGACAATGATGGTTCTTATGGCATATAGTTAGTATAATTAAACAACAATTTATGTTACTCCATGGAATATATGAAATATACAAAAATGTAAAAGTCTACAGAAGTTTCTCAGCTAATCAAGAATGTATTACTCACACAGAGTACAGAAGATGACAATGAAGAATGCCTACGCATGTTCATTGATGTATAGTTTTATTTCCTTGATCGATGATGAGACTCTTTCCATCTATCTTCTTAATCTGTATTTAGCTAGTTTCAAAGGAAAAGTTTTAAATTATAGATTGTAAAGCTATGTTGGCGTGATACAGTACTGTGTGTCAATTCACTTTATGGAGCTGTTATGAAGTTAACCTACATACCACACTGACTGTGTGAATATTAAAATTCTGATTAAAAAATGTTGACCTGATTCTTTCTTTCTAGCTCATATTCTACCAGTTTTATACTAATGTAAATGCACTTAAATGAATGGATTTCAACGCGCATAAGACTGAGATAAGTATTTAGAAATGGCTCTGATACATATGCAAGGAGTGACTTTTCTAATGTGGCTTACTTTGGAAAATATTACCAGAGCATAACTCATGTAATAAAGAACAAAGGCAACTTTTTGGTTTTATATATGTATACAATACCTTTAGGCATATACATTATTTATACATTTTCACTTGCCTTGTAAACCGATATGAAAGATTTGCATCAATATGTTGCATTGATTTAATAATTGCAAAAATTTTATAAACACCTGCATTTGTAAATGGCAGATGGCTATAAAGAGGACTGGAAATGTATTTCCACATAGTTTTTGAGAAGGCAATGGGGTTTGTTGTTCTTTAAAGAAAGCTGTTCTTATGAACCCTTTAGGTGTTCATAAATCTTCAGCTTATAGTCTCACTCCAAACAGCAAGGTGTCTGTGCAGTTACAGCTTCTATACTGAGCCTTATGTGACCCATTTCAGAGGATAAAAAACTCCAGGTGATACCACAACAGGGATGCATATTTTGTGCAGCCTCAGCTACAGCTGCCTTCAATTTCTACCTGCCCTTGGGGCAGATGGCTTCAGAGGTCTTCTAGCAATGGCGCTGGTCTGTCTTTCCTGCCCAGCATTCCCCTTACAAAGCCACATTAAAGACAGATGGAACTAGTTTGGACATGCAGAAGGTACTGATAAATGCTCTATCCAAGGCTTCAGGTATCATACATTCCAACAGTTTCCTGTGCGGTCTGCTCCAAAATGTCCTGAATGGATCGAAGAAGGTAAATAGTCACTGCATTTAAACAGGAATCCAATCTTCAGGCCATTCAATGAATGCCGTATACATTAAACCACTACTTCAAATGGGAATTCACAGACTATTCTTTTGTTTCCCTCAGAAGAGTGGCACAAAATTTGGAGTAAAACAATGTACTTGGTAAGTAACGTCCAGAAATTCAATATCTGTCAAAACTGTATTTACTTCCTTCAATAAAATATTAGAAAGCTTATCTTATCAAGAGAAATGCAGAAGGACCAATCATATTGTATTCTTCATTAAACCAAAATTTTCTGTGTTTCAAATTACTGAAATGATATTCTATAGCCATAGATAACTTTCCATTATGGTTATTATTCCATATTTGTAAAAATGGAAAAAAACAAAAACAAAAACCAGATAAAAGAATTTCCTTGTCAGTACATGTAAATTGTATTTATGTATACACATATACATGCTTATATTTGTGTGCTTTTCTCTATTTATACAATTTTATGTAAACACTAAAATATATGCATATTTATGAATAGAGCTGACATTGCATCTTGGAAAGACCTGAAGAATGTTTTAAAATATTTGCATATTCTCTTTTTATGTATGTGTGCATGATACTTCTTTCTATATATAGTGTGTGTCTATGTTTGAAATCAGTCCTTTGTACACCTTAGAAATGTAATGACTACATGACTGGAAACTACTGCTTTGTTTGTTGAACCTTGGCACTGCAGGGCTATATCTAACTGCATTATTCAAAAAAGAACTATAACTTTTGTTATTTCCAGTTTCCATTGAAATAGAAATTCATTAAAGTGCAGATCTGGGGAACTGAAAGTTCTGTCTAGAGGCTAACACAGCATGGGTTGAAAATTTTTCAAAAAACAACATATCTTTTTCTGGCTTTCTTTACGTATGAATTTGTAACCATTTGTAACCATTGCTGGTTTTGATTTGTTTTTTTGATCAGGAGCCGTAATTTTTACCAAATGAACCTTCATGTATGTCTACAAATCATGAGGCAAATTTAAAGCATCTAAGATTGAAGTGCATTTGAATCTAGACCTCCAAACACCTTGATCTTGTTTACCCATTGCAACCAAACATTGATATTTTATAAGGTCATATTCTTCAGTGGCATTAGGTTCCATCTGATTGACAATGTGGAAAGATCCATTTGGTGTTTTTGCATCATGACAGTTTCTTTCCATATGAAGAAATATATAAAGGAGGAATAGATGGGACCCAGGAGACTGCTAGTGGTTGGTAATATTGTCACTAAATATGTATTTCAAAGACTTGGCAGGGGGGAGTATGAGCTGAGGTAAGGAGAAGAAAGACAAATTTGCCCCCTTTAATTATGATTCCCTTGGTCCTTATTAGAATCCTAACTTTTCTGTTGCTGATCTTTTTTGCACCAAAGCTAGGATTTTGAGACTATGTAACATTTTAACATTGTCATCCCTTGTGGCCATCTTTCTACCTCTGACTGACATTTGTACAGTACACAGTGCAAATTGCTTGGCATGTATTTTGAAAATCAATGTCAAAAGAATGACCGTACTATTGATGTGGGTATACTTACACCCTGTGGCTCTTGGAATTGTTTAGAAAAACTCTCAAGCAACCTCCAAATACTGATTTGACAATCCTTAACTTTGACACAACTTAGATGTTTCATCCCTGCTTGTTTTACAGATGTTATCTTACTCATGCTGATTTGGTTTTGAAAATGCACATTTAAAGCATGTACGTAAACATCCAGTTCATAAAAAGTAGTAGAAAACTAACAGAAACAGAAACATGAGAAAGCATCAAGATTTACACACAGTCTGTGGCTTTTCTGCTATGATTGCTAAACAAGCATCTCAATAGGGAAATCCATTATTTTGGGAGGCAGGGGAGGGTATAGACAGACATGTATTGTTGAACTATTTTGCTCTAATGTTTGGGATTCTGGTTAGCCATTGTGATAAAAATAGAGCGAGGCTCAGTGTCTTTGCTTCATTAGTCCTTCAGCAGCCCTTACTTTCAATTTTGATCTATGAGGATTCAACTCCCTCAGTTTGTTTTGTGATCTTTCCCAAATTTCCGTTTTTGACTGCCTTGCATGAGAGAGGTTCACTAGGGAGCATTTTAAAAAGACACCAGTGGCAATTTCAATAAAGATAATCTCTCTGCCTGCCTTCCCCATCTCAGGGAGTATTTGCAAAAACAGGAGCTTAAATTTTTGTTCTTAAACCCACATATCAACAGCTGTTTAATTTCTAAAGAATGTTTGTTGGACTTTTTTTTGCCCTTTTTCTTCTCATCAATTTGTTTATCAGACTTGACCTGCATAGTAGAGGAAGTAATTTTCAAGAATAGTACTTGAAGAATCTTATAAATTAGGATTTTTGTTGTGCTTTGGTCTGATCCCATAATGGTTCAATTGAGAACTACTGTGCAGATCTTTTCTCAATTTTTTAGAGCTACCAATAGCTAAAAATACACAAAAATTGTTTATTTTCCTTTACCTAGTCAAAATAAATTTTGTGTTCCTGAACTGTTTTATAGTAGAGGAAAATTCCAAATGACAATGCCCATGTTGTTTAATACTGAAGTGCTTTCTCAGTTCCCTATAATCTCACGATCTACTATGATGGTGAACCCGGCTAGAAAACTTTGGTGTAGAGCCACATAGATTTCACTGGAGAGAGCTAATGACAATATTTTTTAGTTAAACTTTGTGCAGTCATTCATATATTTTTCCATTATTTTTCCTCATGGGATGCCTCAGAGGAAATATGTGAATGTTTCCTTGGGTTGTTTCTTTTGATTAGAGAAGTATCTCACAAAGCAATTTTTATTTTAAGACAGTGTAATAATGACAGGCCTTAATACATGAGTGTACTACATTTGCTTCCAATTTGAAGTTCCTGACAAAATATATAACTACATACCACTGAACCCTTTGGCATGAACACATCTCTAACACCGTTAATGTTAGCAAACCTACCTCTGGAATCCCCAAAGCCTTAAAATGATAATTTGCTGTATACTAAGAAGTTCATAGCATATAAATTGTTCAGTGAATTTGGATTTTTTTTTTCATTACTGCTAACACCTTCAAGGAGAATTCCTTTCTTGAGCCCAATGAAGATTCTTTTTCTACTTTGTGAGTTACACCTCTTGATTTATCAGAAGCAGTGAGAAATTATTCCTCGGAGGACAATGTTTTTTCTGTAAAGCAATCTAAAATCATATTAAAAAAAAAACAACAAAACAACAACCAAAAAACAAAACCACAAAACCCTAACACATTCCTAAGTCCAGTATTTAATATAACGTTTTTCCCAATACCAGGAGACAATGAGGTTTCCTTACAAATTTATTTACAGAGAGAATAAGAATAAGGAACTAGACTCAGGGACTAGACTCAGGAGCAGTAGCCCTCTGAGCACTGGTTACATAGAAGTATACGGGGCTGAAGCCAGGAGATAAAGATTTGATCTCACTAATATTTATACTCTCCATCATCTTTGAAAGGCCATGGGGAACAGGAGAGGTGCCTGAGGACTGGAGAAAGGCCGACATCTCTACAATCTTCAAAAAGGGCAAGAAGGAGGACCCAGGGAACTACAGGCCGGTTAGTCTCACATCAGTCCCTGGGAATGTAATGGAGCAACTCATTCTGGATGTCCTCTCCAAACACATTGAGGAACAGGGAGTTATTAGAAGTGGACAACATGGATTTACCAAGGGTAAATCATGTTTGACCAATTTGATGGCCTTCTACGATGATGTAACTGGTTGGCTGGATGAGGGGAGAGCTGTAGATGTCATCTACCTTGACTTTAGCAAGGCTTTTGACACTGTCTCCCATACCATCCTCATTAGGAAGCTGAGGA
>NW_009648545.1:1698910-1701156 GCF_000708025.1 Charadrius vociferus | reverse complement strand
TGGAACATAGGAAGTTCCGTTCCAACACACAGAAAAACTTCTTTACGGTTCGGGTGACAGAGCACTGGCACAGGCTGCCCAGGGAGGTTGTGGAGTCCCCTTCTCTGGAGATTTTCAAGACCCGCCTGGATGCAGTCCTGAGTAATGTGCTCTAGGCAATCCTGCTTTAGCAGGGGAGTTGAACTAGATGATCTCTAGAGGTATTGGGACCGGTGCTGTTTAACATATTTGTTGGCGATATGGATGATGGGACTGAGTGCACCCTCAGCAAATTTGCCGATGACATCAAGCTGTGTTGTGCAGTTGACATGCTGGAGGGAAGGGATGCCATCCAGAGGGACCTGGACAGGCTTGAGAAGCGGGCCTGTGTGAACCTGATGAAGTTCAACAAGGCCAAATGCAAAGTTGGGGCCAGGGTGCACCTGGGTTGGGGCAATCCCAAGCACAAATGTAGAGTGGATCGAGAGCAGCCCTGAGGAGAAAGATTTCGGAGTGTTGGTTGATGAGCAGCTCAACATGACACAGCAATGTACACTTGCAGCCCGGAAAGCCAATTGTATCCTGAGATGCATCAAAACAAGCGTGGCCAGCAGGTTGAGGGAGGGGATTCTGCCCCTCTACTCTGCTCTGGTGAGCCTCCGTCTAGAATACTGCATCCAGCTCTGGGGCCCCCAACATAAGAAAGACATGGACCTGTTGGAGCGAGTCCAGAGGAGGGCCATGAAGCTGATCAGAGCTGAGAGAGTTGGGGTTATTCAGCCTGAAGAAGAGAAAGCTTCAGGAAGACCTTGTTGCAGCCTTTCAGTACCTAAAGGAGGCCTAAAGGAAGGCTGGAGAGGGACTTTTTAAAAGGGCATGTAGGGATAGGACAAGCGGTAATGGTTTTAAACTGAAAGAGGGTAGATTTAGATTAGATATTATGAAGAAATTCTTCACTATGAGAGTGCTGAGGCACTGGAACAGATTGCCTAGAGAAGCTGTGGATGCCCCACCCCTGGAAGTGTTCAACACCAGGCTGGATGGGGCTTCGAGTAACCTGGTCTAGTGGAAGGTGTCTCTGTCCATGGCAGGGGGCTTGGAACTAGATCTTTAAGGTCCCTTCCAACCCAAACCATTCTATGATTCTATGATTTACTTTGTAAAAAAATTGCAAATGAAACCAGATAGCTTGTTTCTTTAGGCTGGAAAAGACCTGTACAAGTCAACACTGCTACAAAATACATATACGCTCTCATTTGAGAGTGAAAACTCTCATTGTCACACTGGGTTTTACAATCCATTGTAATGGAGATGCAGAAGGAGGGGAACCTGTTGTCCAGTTATTTGAAAAAAGATACAAGCCACACAAGAAGAAATACAAGTTCTCCAAGATTAATGCTGGTTTTTAAATGTGTGAAATAAATATAAGGTTGTTGTTTGGTTTTTTTTTTACTGTTAGAGCAATTTGGCTGCAATTAAAATTAATAACATAAAACAAATTAATTGCAAGTAAAAATGATAACTTGGATAATATTATTGGGGCAGAAGAAGAGATCATATTTATTGGAACAGCAAGAAAATAGAAAACTATTAGAGCATTAAAACCAGTGAAAAATCATATAAAGTCCCTCATTAAAAATATACACGCACTGATAAGATAAAGGTTGGTATCACTGCTACTAGCCTCATTAACTGTAAATGCTGTGGGGTACAGTGGACTACAGAAAGCTTTTTGGATATTTCGGTCACAGCCTGAACTTACCTTGTCTAGATGATTAATTTCTGGAAGAGAACTACAGAAATGAACAAGTAGGAAGGATTAAAGAGTTGAAATTGCTGCATAAGGTGAGATTTTATATAAAAGCTTTTGCGTCATTGCACCCCAAGGAACAAAGCCAGTAACATTGAGAAACACGAGGCAGTGAGGAAGGTGCACAGCAGGCTGACCACCCTGGACTTTGGGAGATCTGACTTTGGCCTCTTGAAGAAGCTGCTTGGTATGGTGCCGTGGGATGAAGCGCTGGAGGGAAGAGGGGCCTAAGAAAGTTGGCTAATATTCAAGGACCACCTCCTCCAAGCTCAGGAGTGATGCGTCCCTACAAAGAGGAAGGCAGGCAGAAAAGCCAGGATGCCTGCATGGGTGAACAAGGAGATCCTGGACATGACCAAAAGCAAAAAAGAGGCCTATAGGGAGTGGAAACAGGGGAGGGTAGCCTGGGAGGAATACAGAGGAATCGTTCGAGCAGCCAGGGATCAGGTTAGACAAG
>NW_009648545.1:1681829-1697322 GCF_000708025.1 Charadrius vociferus | reverse complement strand
TGGCAGGGGGGTTGGAACTCGATGATCTTCGAGGTCCTTTCCAACCTAAACCATTCTATGATTCTATGATTTTTAAGCTTAAATCCTCCTATTTTGGCCTGCTGTTAAATTGGCCACAATTAAAATGTTCCAGAGAAGTGTATCTTCTTCTGCACAGATTATAAAAATGCTGCTAGAAAGCAGCTTTAAGAGTTGAAACACAAAAAATACATGACCCTCTCCTACCACCGGAAATAAAGTAATGGTTATTTGTGAGCACAAACATTGCAAAGCTCATCAAAGACATAGTGCATATCTGTAATAAAGCATCTCACACCCATGCTGTAACCATCCAGTATGGCTCTAATAAGGTAATTGTACATACACAGTAAAATGATCTAAGCCTTTATGCTGTTCTGTAACTGACAAATTGGTAAGAAGTGCAGGCCAATTTAAAGCATTCTTAATGTTATCTTTTCTATAACACATTTCTCAAGCTCAGCTGTCAAGAACACTTGGTAGATGGATATTTTAATCAGGGCCGTTAAGCTTCTTGCCCAATGATCTTGGAGTGATTGACTAGAATTTGTTGCTAAAGCTCATCAGTTATGCTATCAGGTTATGCTAAATACACTACAATGTAACAGTCATAGAATCATAGAATAGTTTGGGTTGGAAGGGACTTTTAAAGGTCATCTAGTCCAACCCCCCTGCCATGAGCAGGGACGTCTTCAATGAGTTTGGATTGCTCAGACTCCCATCCAACCTAACCTTGAAGGTTTCCAGGGATCGGGCATCTACCACCTCTCTGGGCATTCTGCTCTAGTATTTCACCATCCCCACTGTAAAAAATGTCTTCCCTATAATCTTCCTTCTTTTAGTTTAAAGTCATTACTCCTTGTCCTATTGCAACAGGCCCTGCTAACAAGTTTGTCCCCTTCTTTCTCATGAGCCCCCTTTAAGTACTGAAAGGCCACAATAAGGTTCCCAGAGTCTTGTCTTCTCCAGGCTGAACAACCCCAGCTCTCTCAGCTTGTCCTCACAGGAAAGGTGTTCCATCCCTCTGATCATTTTTGTTGTTCTCATCTGGATTTGTTCCAACAGGTTGATGTCTTTCTTGTGGTGAGGACTCCAAAGTCAGATGCAGTACTCCAGATGGGGTCTCACAAGAATAGAGTAGAGTAGAGTAGAGTAGAGTAGAGTAGAGTGGCAGAATCACCTCCCTTGACCTGCTGGGCACACTTTTGATGCAGCCTTGGCCTTCTGAGCTGAGTGCACATTATTGTCTCATGTGCAGCTTTTCATCCACTAGTAGCCCCAAGTTCTTCTCCTCAGGGTTGCTCTCAATCCCTTCATCCTCCAGCCTGTATTGACATTGGGGGTTGCCCTGACCCAGGGGCAAGACCCTGCACTTGGTCTTATTGAACCTCATGAGGCCTCATTGGCCCACTCCTTGAGCTTCGTCCCAAAAGTATCTCCAAGAACAGTCATTATTTCCTATATGGAGGACAAGGTTAAGAGATCTCTTCTGTACAGGAAGAAAAGTCTAAATTGGGGAGATTTTAAGATCAGCATTACCATTACAGCATGTATTACACCTATTTAAAAATTCTAATACCTTTAGGTACCAGAATGGGCAATTTTTTTATTATTATTGGAGGATTTCCATAAATTTTTGGTGTATTTTAAGATTCTGTTTTTTACTTTAATCCTGATCTACGAGTTCTGTCTTGAAATGCATTTGTCAAGTCTGTTCCTGTCTCTTATTTTTATATTTTATTTTCCAAAATTTAATTTTAAATATGTAATTTTCAACATTTCTCTCATTATTTTTTTTTTAATTTCTTCACCAGAAGGGTTATCAAGCTCTGCAACAAGCTGCTCAGGGAAGTGGTGGAGTAACCTTTCCTGGGGGTATTTCAAGGACAAGTAGTGTTAGGTTTATGGTTGGACTAGATGATGTTAAAGGTCTTTTCTAACCTAAAAGATTTTATTATTCTATGATTCAAAACAAGAAGCATAAGTTGTATAAATGCACATTTGCATACCAGTGGTAGGGAGGGTGATGCTCTAACTAAGAGAGGATTTTTGTCACCTACGGTGGATTCATGGGTTTATACATTATGATGCCAAGCAAAAAGTCAGGAGAAAAAAAATTACATTTGATTTATATAGATATGTGTTTATATATAGGAGTGCATGTGTATACTTATATTTATATATTTATTTGTTTATAATAATGTTAAATATTCTTATTCCTCATTTATATAAATGATCTCCATTTTGCATAAAATAAAGAGACTAGACATTCTTAATTTTTGTAGAACAAAATGTTTGAAACATCACTAAAAAACCTGAAAGCTAGTATATTTAATTAATTACAAAGTCTTGTGAACGTTTAATTAATGTTAGAAGTTAAAAACATTCAGAGTCAGCTCTTTCCAGTTCTGAGATGCTAGTAAGGGACCAGCTGTTGATGGCCCACTGAATTATATTCTTCATAAATCTCACACTGAGAGTAATTGTTTTCTGCAGGTCACCCACGTGTGTCACTCCCAAGTTGTTATCATTAAGCTTCCATCTGAAACAGAATTAAAAAAGGGTAGAGAAGAAAATAGAGTTTACAAAAGGAAAGACTTCAGATTTTTGAGAGTTCATCATTTACAGACAGTACTTGGTAAAGGCACTGATCATAAAATCAGTAAATTAGAGTTAGGAAAAGACTAACAGCTCTTACAAAATGCTGCCAAGAAAGCTCTGAAACAGAAGACTTGATGCTTAGTGGATGCATCCTGAGGAGACAATTTGCACTGCCTTACATAATTGGACATAGGGGTAACTGACACTTCAGGAAGGCTTGTGAAGCCTAGAAACTTCCTAGGATTTCAATAAACAAGACAAGTTGTGCTTAGAGGAAGTTAATGTTAGCAGTATATAAGCCCTTTCCATAGCTTAATTGTTTTGCTGTAAAGAATTATAAATTACAAACACCCACTCTGACTTCTAATAAATACTAAAAGAAAACAGTGGATGTCACAAAATGTTATGCCCAGTTCTAAAAGCAATATTTCGGATAGCTAGAGGTTGTTCAGTTGAGAAAAGAAATAACAATAAGAATAAAAATAGGCCAGTGGAGGAAAATGGAGAAAGTGTCTGCAAAGTGGGTTTCAAATAAACTAATGTCAGTTGTTTTTTCCATGAAGTTGTAACATACTATGGAGAAGGGAGTTTGTGGTGCAGCTTATTCCATTTTATTCATTACATGGAACAGAGTGCCTGTCTGATAATTCCCTGCAGCAATCTTGCAGGAATAGGAAATGTTATGCAAAATTATTTGCAAACCCATTCTGATAGAGGCTTGTGAGATCTCTCATTGATCCTCAAGGATGGGTAGGAGTAAGCAAGTTGGGGAAGGGCTAGATCAGGCAAGTACTTACTATACAGTTTTAGTTGCCTCCTTGAACATCCTATTCTGGTACTGATCCTTCAGGAAGGATGAGAAGTTCCTCTCACTGATCAAACTTCCAGTGAGAGGGCAGAGAGGAATTTGATTTCGCCTTTTGTTAGGTTAAATAACATTCTGTCTCGCATGCAATCTTGTAAAATAACAAAAAACAATAAAAAAGCCACTATAATTGAAAAGAACAGATCTTCAAATAGTCCTGTATGGGAGTACACAAGGAAGTGCATCTCCAGTGTATGCGTATGCAAAGTCAGATCTAGTTATAATGCAGAGAGCACATTGTGCAGCTGCACAGCCATCTCTCTGTCAAATGACTGGGAACACTCACACCACGCTGGCTGACTAATGCAGGAGTAAAAGCTGCCTGGGTTCTCTGGTAAATCGAAGCAGTTCTTTGCTTCAATAATCCAATGGAGCAAGGCAGTCTTGTTTACATTGAAAGACTACTTTTTTGTTGGTGTTTTTTTTTTTTTTTTCATAAAAAATGAGTAAGTATAGGGTACATTATAAATACTGCCCCAAGATCTAGAGGAGAAAAACAAAAAAGCAAAGACACACACAAAAAAAAAAAAACCCAAAACAAAACAACAACAAAAAAACCCAAACGAAAGAAAAGAGTGGAGAAGAAGAAAGAGAACTGGAAGGTAATACCCTATGGTTATAAATTCTTCTACCCAAGAGAATCTTATAGTGTTGTGCCCAAGGCAGTACTTTCTCTTCAGGTAAGGAATGTGGGGGTGAAAGCTGGCTAACATTCTGCTGCTACCAAAGCACAACAGTTTTCCAAGATTTGAGTGAGCAAGGACCTTTTGTGTAAGGTACTTTCATCTACATCTATTATTGCAGGAAGAAACAGAAACCATTTTAAAAATCAAGGTGAAGAACAGGTGGAGGTAACGTTCAGCAGTTTTCCAAGGTTTTATTCAGCAAGAACCTTTCATGGGAAAGTACTTCTAATGTTGCTGAAAATGCAAGGGAGAAGTGGAAGAAAGAAAGGAAACCAGAACTGATGACATCACCCCAAGTAAATCATAGCTTTTGAAGGAGCTCAGATGATCTTGTCTTATTTACTTGAAACAGAGACACTTCAAAGATCGTGGTTCTCCCTAGCTACACATTGTGGATTGAAAGTGATGTTGAATCAAAGTCAGGGATTTCCAAGTGTCCAAAATAATTTCCTGGAAGGTCTATGATTTCCTTGGAGATTTTATTTTGTAATGCTGGATCCTGTTTGGCTGAGAAGATTTGACAAGCTGGTAACCCAGGTACAACTAAATCTGTGGAGATACTGATTGTAGCCATTTGCTGGTGCAACAGCAAAACTTTGTGGCATGACAGAAGTGTACAAGAAAAGAGACAATGCAACTCCAGTGCACTATGTTTTGAAAAATTACATAGACAGTGGCTTTTAAAATGTCTGCATTGAAAGTAATGGATTTTATTTGCTTTTAAGCTCTGTTGTGGAGGGCAGGAATCAATAACGCTCCTCTCCATTAAATCAAGACTGTTTCTACTTTCTGGTATTCCTTTCAGTATTGCCTATAATTTTATTACTCCCTGCTTTTCTCACAGGCTTCAGTAATTGACTGGCAAAACTACAGCATTTAGGAAAGTTTCTTGCACTTGGCATCAAGAGACACAGAGTTCCTAAGCTCATTTCATTTGTGACTCTTGAAAGCTTGCAGTCAAGTCATGTCTCTTCAGCCTGAAGCTCCAAGGAATTGTGCAGATAAAGCTCGGAGAGCAGAGGAAAGCTGAAAGAGAAATAGAAAAAGCAAGGGGGACTAGAAGGGGATACAGGCAACACAGAAGCAACAGACAGTATAAGCTTCAAAAGGGAAGACATGGAATCTCGTGGTACACAGGAAAATCAAAAAAGAAAACAAAAGGTAACATTTTGGTACTCTCCTAACCTTCAAAAGTCAGCCTACAGAGGCACTGAAAAGAGTGCTTGCAGCTATACCTGCCTCTGAGATTTCATTTGGTATGAAAGGTGTAGATTGAGATGAATAATAAGATTGTCCTTTTAGGACCAAGACTCTGCCTATCAATCAGTCAAAAAAAAAATAAAACCAAACTAAACCAACAACAACAAAAAAGCAAAACAAAACTAAAACAAGAGTAAGAAATCTTAACAATCCCATGTTTATCATCAATTCAGTTAAACACGTAATTAGATTTTTCTTTAATGTTTCATGCAGCTTCACTTGTCTGACTGATCCTGCTTTGCTGTCAGACACTCGGCTCTCTTTAATACAAAGTGTCCCCAGGACACCTATCCTTTACCCAGAGTATACCCAGGATACCTGTCCTTTGGAACATTTAGCCTTTACAGTGTATCTTCTTTTCTGTTGTGGAAAATGAAACTTGCTCCTTTCTGCATGTTGCCATAATATGTTCTGATCAGTAGAATTCATATGTCATTTTCATTTTCAACAGTAGCAGGGCACAGTAAGGTACACAGCTGGCGGCAGCAAACCAGTTTCCCGTTACTGTTCTCTGATGGGAGCTTATTAGTGACACCATGCACTCTTCAACTGAGCCACTGAATTACAATGAGCGTATAGAGCCCAATTCTTCTCCCAGTGTCATCAATGACAAAACACCCACAGATTGTACTGAAACCTATGTAAAACAATTTGGCAGTATCAGGACCTTGCCTTTTTAGATTTCATTTTTATCTTTCTGAATCACCCATATAAGGGAAACGAAAAATAACAGTCAAAACCTGGACAGAAGTATGTGAAGGAAGCAGTATAATGGTTTTAATGGGACAAGAATGGCTAAGTGAAGCTTCAGATGAGGTTATGGTCAAGGGCTAGGACCATTAGGGCTGCCATTAGATGGCTCTTCAAATGTGCTTGGAGCCAGACTGTCCCTCTGGCATCATGAGTCAGGAGTTGCCCCATGAATAAATACACATTTTCAGAGCATTTTCAATCAAAATAGGAAAGAAATTAAGGGGAGAAAAAAAGGAAGAAAGGCAAGAAACCAAGCGGTGAACTAGAGTTAAGGGAACAACTTCTAAGAAATCTTATAAATGGTAGATTAGGATTGATTTATTGTTATGTTTCTCTTAAATAGAACTGAGTTACAAAAATGCCCTTGGTTTTGCTCTTTACCCTGCCCTCTTCTTTGTACTGTGAAGGTCTTTCCAGTGCACGTTATACCTTGGCAGTGTTAAAATGTTTCAAACAATGTCACTAATTCCTAGTTTAAACAGAAGTCCATTTCTTAGCACACACAGACAGATACTCGTTCTGATGTAAGGAGGCAGTAGTGGCAGAAAACAACTAAGATTGTTATCACAGGATGGTCAAGTCTGTACTTTCGAGTACGTCCCATCAGTTTACAGATTGTCTCAATACCAGATTTTGCTCTAAAACTTGAGAATGTGATTCTTAAGAAGTTAGGGGGAATAAAAATAATAACTTAAAAAGCAACACAAGTAGATCACTTGCAGAATGAAAAATCTAAAAGAGAAGGGCCAAAAGTTTCTTATACTGGTCTGAAATGAATACATACATCAAAGAAGCCATTAAAGCCTGTTGAAACTACTGAGTAGGTCAAATAAAACAACCTATATTGATGGCACAGAAAATTTTATCTCATTGAAACATACATGATACAGATCATATGAGGTCTTGGGGGGAGGGAGGAGGTAATAAAAAAAGCTTTGTACTTTTTCTACACTATTATTCTCACTCCCCTGAGGTAGTTTCACTATGCTTCAGTGAAAGAGAAGTTAACATATACCAAACCTATCATGCCATAATCTTGTGAAAAGGCAACATGCCAACCTACCAAACTTCTGACCCCAAATCATATTTCATAAAACATCAATTAATGTAATTTTTGGAGAAGTAGGAGTTTAAGCACATCACTGATAGCATTCACAATGCCTGTTCTGGCAGGTAATTAGAAACATCGGCTAGAGAGAGAATTTACTAACAAGTCTGTGGACTAAAGCTCTGATTAGTTTTTAACACTAACACTAAGAAACAGAATCACTGAACTAAGAACCATTAATGGTCAACATATTGTGCAACAGAGTTAAAAATATGAGTGGTTTCAATGTTAGAAATCTGATGTTAGAATCACTGGGGACTGGTAGATAGAAATATAAGGTAAGACAAAACCTTAATCCCATTTGGGATTGAAGGGTCTACAATCAGTTCATGAAAATAATGTCATTACAGCTACAAGCAGAAGAAAAATCACACGGAATAGTCCTGCAGTCAAATAAGAATTTCACCATTTAAGTACAACTTATGGGGATATAGACTTCCCTTTCCCAAACACCAAATTGGAGAAAGAGTCAAATAAAAATTCTCAGGGAACAGCTTCAGCAATTTGACACACATCAACCCCACAATATGCACAAAATGAGAATAACAGACTTCCTACTGCTTTACAACACTGCTGAGATCTCAGGAATGACCTGTGGACCTTAGAATTGTAGAATTACTCTGGTTAGAAGGGGGCTCAGGGGGTCCTTAGTGCAGCCTCCTACTCACAGGAGTAAGACCACACAGGTCTCAAAAACCTCCAAGGACTCCCGTTCTTTAAATTCTCTGGACAACCTGCTCAAATGCTTAATTATCTTCAGGGTGGCAAGTTTTCCTTATATCCAGTTGGAATGTTCTGCATTACAATTTATGATTGCTATCTCTTGTTCTCTCTCTGATCCTATTTGCACTCCAGTGAAGAGCCTGGTCCCATCTTCTTGATGACCTCCCTGTAAGTCTGGGAGGACTGCTGTTAGGTCTGCTCAAAGCCATCTCTTCTCCAGGTTTAATAAGTCCCAGCTTCTCAACCTCTCCTCACAGGATAAGTGGTACAGCCCCTGACCAGATGAACTTGCTCCCATTTGTCAAAACCTTTATTGCCTTGAAGCTCCCAAAAGTGAATGCAATATTTCACATGTGACCTAGTCAGTGCTTCTCAGAAAGAAATAACCGCATCCCTCAATATACTGGCTGTGGTTTTCTGAAAAGGATTATTTCATTCCAGGTACAGGACTTTGTATTTGTCCTTGCTGAATTTCATGAGGTTCATATAAGCCCATTCCTCCAACCTGTTTAAGTCCTTCTGAATGGCTTTTTAGTACCTCTCAGTTTGGATTTGTCCCCAGACTTGATGAGGGTGCACCCCATCTCCTCTCCTAGGTTAAATTTATTAAACTGAATAAAAGATATTGAACGGTCCCAGAAGTGACCCCTCAGGAACTCTGCTAACTGTCAAAATGAAAACTGTTAACCACCACACTTTGAGTCTGACAACCCAGCCAGATTTTCTCCCATCTAGAAGTTCCTTTATCTAGGACCTTAACATCTTTACTTGGATACATGGATGCTGTGGGAGATCATGAGGAAAGTCCTGCTGTAGCTGAGATAAACAACATCCACTGTTTTTCGCTTATCCACAGTCATTTCATCATAAAAAGTGACCAGGTTCATCTGGCAAGATTGACCCTTGACCAGCCCATGTTTGCTATTCCCAAACACCGTTTGTTTCTTCATGTGCTCAGAAATTGCTTTCAAAGGGCAAAATCTTCCTCCACACACAGAATCTTATAGTGATTAGTTATGACACAATATTGCTTTAAAATCTAGTTGGAATTAAGAACAGGAGATATGGAAATGCAAAGACGAGTTTAATGCAAATACACTGAATCAATAATCCTCCTCTCAGAATAAGGTACGTTTCAACACAGCAGCTTGGGACTGAGAAATGGGGAGCAATTAAAAAAGCTACAAAAAAATCCCATCCACCTTTTCTCCTTTTCCATTTTCCATTTCTTTTTCTGAGTACTCTGTCCTTCTGAAGAGTTGTATGTTCATTGGACCTGTGAAGTGGGGGACAAGAGACATAAGTCCAAAGCAAGATCTCAATCCTGAGGACATACTCAGAAAAGTTAGGGGTAGACAAACATACCCCTGCAAGCTAAATGTCAGTGTGCTTGAAACTGGCACTGGGACTGGAAGAAACCCTTGTTGGCACACCATGCACAGGCACGGATGGGATTTCTTACCAAGGCTTCGTAGAACTATCTCGGCACTGGAAACTGAGGTGAGAATTTTGGCACTAAGTTTAATTTGCTAAGAGACAGGGTCAGTTTTTTTACAGATTGCTGAAAATAGAGGGATTGAAGTGTAAACATGAGAGTGTTTGTTGGTGGCAGGCAGTGGGTCTGCATGAGTGCCTGTATATATATATATGTAAACATGATATGGAGCAAATACCTACAAAGTAAGTGCCCTGTATAGAACATCAACGCTCAATGTCATTTGAAAGCCACACATGCAATGCATAAATTTTGAATTTACAAATGTAAAGCTGGCAGAATTTGGCACTCTTTGTTAGTTTAAAACTTAGAAGTGCTTTTATCTGGGCATGCCTGCACTAAAATTTTGATTTTCTGTGATCCCTTTAGTAACTGAGTAGGTCAAATTCCACAAAAATCTTAATAGATTATAGTTTTAAGTAATCCTCAGGCACACTTTTTTGACAACCATGAAGCCATGGAGATATCGCAGCCTTTGCTATGAGGAGTTAGGGAGATGCCATCTCCCTCAGATGGGGGCTGCGTGGTCTTGGGGCTCCCTATACACTTTCCTTACAGCTTTCCTGATCACCTTGAGAGGCAGTGATGAGTGACACCAGCCCACTCTGGCCTCCCCTGTGCTGAAACAGACTCTGTTTTTCAGTCTGACTTTAACATGCTCCATTGAATTTCAGTAAACAAGTCTGTTTATGAGCCTGGCAAACCTAGAGAACAGTTTAAAACTATGCTCAAAGAAATTTATTCCCAGTCAGCCTATCATATGTCAGGGAGTCCCATATATTGCTCCTGTTCATGACTCCCAAGTCTCCATTTAATTCTTATCTCCTGAGGCCGTGTATCTCAGAAGTACTTTCCCCTGTACTCTGGACTATTTTGCAGGGAAAACGATTTTAAAAAAGGGGCTTATTGATGCCTTTTATTCTCCCAATGGCCCTTTCAGTTATGAATTGCTCTTTCCCACTTTTTATGTTGCTGTTATCCAGCCATGTAGCTGATAGTCCAGTTTGTCCCTGTAACCTCTCCCGTGCTGCCTTCATCTTTTTCCCTCAGGGCTCTTACTGCTCTTTCTATTGCTTGCCATTCTCCTGTATTGCTCTTCCACCCATAACATCCTCTGTGTGCAACAGGTTTGCCATTGCTCAATATACGCTTATATACACATGGGACTTCATATTGCTGGACTGAGCAGCTCAAATATGCTCAGAAGATATACTCCAGATCAAATTCTTATAAAATATGCTGATCCCATGTATGCTGTCTACAACAAGAAAGGAATTTCAGAATAGTAGCAGGAGCGATGGCAAAGAAAAGTTTCTCCATTTCAATCACTTTTGAACACATCCTAAAAAGATACTAAGTTTATGTTTTGGATATTTTCAATAGTCACAGGAATATTATTGCCAAAGCACCACTGCAGCTCCCTTGAATTCATTTCTATTGCTAAAACTAATGCCACATAAGAAAACACAAAAGACTAACCAAATAGCTCAATAGACCTTTAGATATTTGCACTTCCATATATTTGATCTTTTCTGAAAATGAATTTTCTGTAATTTCTCATTTTCAATAACTGATTTTCATCTGGAGAGTACTTCAGATAAGACATAAGACTGCTACAAATGTGCACTGAAAAAGGCTGAGTGACTTTTCAAATATCCCTTTGTTGCTTAGAAACTTACTTAATGTTGACGGGAACATACCATTAGCTGTACCTGGATTCAAAACCATGAGGCATTTTTAAACTTGTGTTCACAGACACAACTGAATGGAAGCAGACCCTTACATTTACCTCCAGCTCTTGTTTATTTCATATTTGTTTTATTGTCAGGAACAGTCCACCATTATCAATAATAACATACTGTAAGTATTATACACAAAAATATTATTAATTCATATATGGAAGGCACAGCTTGTATCTTTTTTTTTCCCTGTAAGACAAAAATAAATACTTCAAGATACATAAAAAAAGGCATGGTATACAAAACCTGAAGTGAATAAGCTGATTCAGTACCTTAAATTAGTTAGTATTTCAATTGGACTGAGTTGTAATCTCAAAATTTATTAATACAGTACATCTGGAAAAATAAATAAGACTTGTTGCTCTTTTAAAAGAGAATTTCCATACCTTAATTCCAAAATACCATAGCTTTACTTTGGACTATTTGCTGATATACACAGTAGGAAGGAGAGAAGCATAGTTTTGAAATGTCATTTATATAAGTAATTAAAATAAGAAAGAATGAAGGAAGGAAGAAAGAAAAAGAAAAAAGAAAAAAGGAAGGAAAGAAAGGAAGGAAGGAAGAAAGGAAGGAAGAAGGAAACTAAGAAAAGAGAGAAAGAAAGAGAGAGAAAGAGAGAAGGAAAGAAAGGAAAACAGAAAAAAGAGAAAGAAATAAAGAGAGAAAGAAAGAAAGAAAAAGGAAGGAAGGGGGAAGAAAGGAACGAAGGAAGGAAAAAAACCCAGACATAAATTAAGTGCAGTAGCAGTCGTATTATATTTCCATAGATGTAGGTGATGTGACTGTAGGAATATAGTTTGGAAACAATGCTGTTTTCATTACTTTGCAAATTGTAGATCTACCACATATCCTGGAAAGTTGCCCTTACTAATGAGCGCCAAGAGAAAGAAAATAATCTAGGCTGTGAAGCAGAGTTAATCATGTGAGTGTTACTAAACCATATTGATGGCACAGAGGAGATGGGCTACCTGAACTGCAGGAAGATTTTATCTTTATTCTGAAAAGCAGCTAGCACCCTGGCTAGCTGTACAAATGCCTAAGTGGACGGGATGTTTGACCCATCTGTCAAACGGCAAATGTATCTTCTGAAATCAGTGAATAGATGAGACAAAGGTATAACATCAGTCCATCAGAGGCAGTCATTTCTCCAGGTCCAGAAAACTAAAACTATTTTTTTACCAACGTTCCCTAACGTGTGATATCAGAAATAACCAAGGCAGTAACTAAGTAAGCCCCAAACATCCTTCAGTGCATAGGGGCACAAGACAGCAAGGAGGTTTCTGAAGAATTTCCAAATATTGTAATTTGCAGTTGCAGCACAAAAGGGACTGATATATATACCAGGAAGGATAATACCTACAAATTTAAATAATTGTTTGGGCTATGTCAGGCTGTGGGTCAAGAAAAGTTTTTGTCTTGATAAGAGCACTAAGAACAGAACAAGATCATTTGCCTGCACTCTGAAGGCACATTGTGTGAACTAGAATATTAACAAACAATAAATTTTGTTGGAGGCACTGTCAATTTGCTAAAATCCTGACCAAAGTAAAGTTATTATGAGGAATATTCTTTGCAAAGATTAGAACCTTTCAAAGGTGAGGAAAGGGAATTACAACTACCAGTTACCATTTGGACGCTGTCATTTTATATACCAAAAACAGGAGTCGTGGCTTTAACATAAGCAACTTTTGTATAAATGTAGCTTTCCTATTCATGTGTGTTAAAAACATTAAAACATAGTCATAGACCCATAGCCTGGCAAATGCCCCCTCTAATTCTAGGCCATTATATTCCAGCTCATTATTGTGAAATGCTGTATTAAAACATAGAAATGAAAACTGTGATAGATTGGTCAGTTGTGGCACCACAAATAATCAATAGTTTAATGTTACAGATGAACAATACATCACCAAGGTTAAAAGGTATACACCAAAGCTGAGCTGGCTCAAGTCTGTGATGAATTCTGCTGTCTTAATTTGGGTGGAGCAATGTGAAAATCAGATTCAGCTAGGGCATTTTGGTTATATGTGAACATATAAAAATCTTACTGTATGAAGCTAAGCTAACCAGGGAAAGGTATGTGTCTAATATGACAGAAATGGGTGATTGTGCAACTTGCCTTGTTTTGTATTTTTTTTCCTTTCTGAAATGTTGGTCATAATATCTTCATTTTTATATTTAGCTAGTTTGTCATCTAAGAAGCGTACATTGTTTATTGATACGGTACTGTATCTGACGGGATTTGGTTTGCGGTTTTTTCATTGTTTTTTGTCTTTTTGCAGGGGGAGGGGAATTATGAAATGCCTACAATGCGTAAAGTGATCAGAGCCTTAAGGCTACCAAAGAATCTACAAAAAATAAGAGGCACATTTTTGTGTACTGCCACAGAATGTTTCCTTCCTGGAGAAAGAAAACAAAATAGTTGCAAGATCTTTGTATCTCATTACTGTACCCTTTACAGTAAACAAGGGAGATGACACGCATACACATGTATGTGAGTTTGAAACACAGAATGTTCACTGCACTCCTGTTGAAAAGCAAGTTTTAGCCTGGGTGGTCAGGTAGAGAATATAGGCTATGTATCTATATTCACAATGTGAAAGATAGTAGTGAAGAATTAGAGGTATTCAAAAATGATATTATTACAGATTTTATATACTACTAAAATATATGTATCACATAATGTCTTATTATACTGCAGAGAAGGTAGAAACCAGACATAACATCTCATTTTTATCACATATTTTTTGAGAGAAATGAAGTGCTTGAGTTCAAAGTGCTTGTAGGACTAATGAATAAGTCTGAAATCACCTGTAAACCCAGGTGATAATAACCTGGTAATATCAATATCCATGGAGTAAGATTTTATCCTTAAATCAAGACCCAGAAAATCTAAAGTAGAGGAGAAGTGACAAATATATACTGTTGTGAGAGGTGAAAAGTGAAGGGAAAGATAACAAGAGATATTCTGAAATGGAAAGAATTACAACAGAGCAGAAATTTTCCTCCCAAAGGTATTTCCTGATGCTTTTAGTTGAATAAGATGATGGATCTTGAAATTGATAAAGCGTCTCAGTCACAGGCCTAGTTATGGTCCTCTGATAACCTTGTGTTGCTAGATCATGGAATTTTTTCAGTCTCTTTGAAGTCTCATTAATGGCCATCAGATTTTGTACATCGAGACATCAGTGAATAGCGATCCCACAGAACAGAATCTATATAATTTTCTCCAGATCACCATTCAGGAATTTTCCCCTCTTACAGAGTTTCTGGTATCTAATTTCACAAAGAATGCCTACAATATGTGTTCATTTGGGTAAATGCTGCAGTAGGCAAGCCGTGTACACCTTGGCTGCTGAGTTTGCACAAATCAGAAAGGTTTAAATCAGAAGGCAACAGAGCAGCAAGAATATGTGTTTAGAATAATGAGAAAGGGAGTGAAATAATGAGTACACATTTTTATCAGTGTTTTATTCTGACATAACAAAATATTGAAGGATTTTGAGAAAATCTGATGCAACATATTAAATTTCCCATTTTATAAAGTTATTTAAATACATCTACCACATATAAGTATATTAGCATGTTAGAGGTAAATATCTTTACAATGGAAGGAAAAAATGGTAACATCATACTTTAGAGAAAATAGAAATATTTTCCAAAATGTAAGTGGAATAAAAATACAAATCTATATCTTTGTAACGATTTTAAATACAGAAATTCCAGCACATTGATAAAATGGCATGTTATAAAGCAATGACTTCATGTGACTGCAGAAGGAGGAGTTAATAACAGTTTAATCCAGAGACGTCATGAAAGGTTCAAATATCTCTCAGGAGGATAGAGATTGATTAAAAGAAAGATGGTCTCTGATCCTGCAAACTCAGGGCGTGGGAAGGCTGAACTGGAGAACAGTAAAACGTGATGGCTTGTTAATTTTTTATATATATATATAGTGCCTACAGATTTTCAGGTTTAAATAAATTAAAGCCCAAGTAACTGTTATTTCATTTTTGAATGCTTTGCTTTAAGCTGTTTCTAGAGGAGAAAATGAAATTAGAAAAGAGTTCCCACAGATTTTTATTCTGTAGAGATGCTTATACCACCGTGTTCAATTGTGCTTTCACTGTAGCAGCATAAATGTGACGAGATAACTTACATCCTTCGTGACAGTGACCAGCATCCCATGTTCTGAGTAGAAGCTATGGTATGGATAAAGCAAGAACACTAAACTCTAGAGGTTGA
>NW_009648545.1:1676093-1681784 GCF_000708025.1 Charadrius vociferus | reverse complement strand
CATCAGAGCACTCCTTCAAAGTTCCTCTGCATGTTGGTGGTGGCATATTGGTCTGCCCTTCACAAGCAAAACTTCATGTTATCCATGTGTCTGACAGATGAAACAAGTGTTTTGCCATGCTTTTAATAGTAGTTGAGCCATGCAAAGTTGTTATTTCAGATAGCATGAGATACTTGGCTAAAATGTAGCTCTTGCACTTGCAAGTATTTTTTTGCTGCCTTTCATACTTAGTAGAATTAATTAAATGAGTCTTTGCAAAGTAGCTAAAATTCCTTTTTATTGTCCTCAATTCAGGGATCAGCAAGGTTTAGTTCTGCAGTAGCTTCAGGGCAGTTCTCTGTCCCTGAATATGTCTCTTCCTAAAGAATTGAGACCAAGCAAGTTCCTTGGCTGCAAAACTAGGTGCCTTTGATCAGGTTAGCTGTTCGCACAGCACCGGTCAGGCTGACTCTCTTTCTCTCTGCCACTGTCAAGTGGACAAATTTAGAAATACTCAAACAAGCATAATGCTGCCAATCAGGAAAGAGGTGATGAGGGGAATCTCTTTCTCCCTTATCTTTCCATCTCTCTCTGTTTCCTGCATTGCTTCTCATTCCTACAGCAGCTGGAAGAGCAGAGCTTAGGAGAGTAGATCAGTGGAACCTATGAGTCCCCGGGTGCTTTAATTCATGACCAGAATAGGTTCCAAAAAATGTGTGTGATGGAGCAGATCTGGCAGCCACTGATGTACTCATATGCTTTCAGACATTTTGAGTGCATGTGAAATGAACACAAGGCCGCTTCTAATTGGCCTAACAGTAAATACAAAAGTCCAGCTAGCACATACTCTCACTGTTTATGGCTGGTGTGAGCTGGTTATGTCACACAATATTGCTTTTGTCTCTGGGTCCTGTGGACCTAAGACACAAATAGTAACTTTTGTGTGCTTTTTCTCACTTCAAAGCGCCTGCAAGAATGTGCCAGACTAGTGCTTTATAGCACTAATTTGAAGATGTGGCATCATTCAACGTGAACAGTGGCAAAGCCTGCTGGAATAGTGCTAGAAAACTGTTCAGGCAGCTGAGTGTGGTGCTACATCACTAGTATTGCCTTTTGGAAGAAGTTCTTGTCGAGAACTACAGTCCTGCCAAGAGTCATGCCTGCGTTTTGTTACGAATGCACCATGTGAAAGTTGTATAAACAAGAGCCTTGGAGCAAATATTAGGCAGTTTGAATGAGCTGGCGTCCAGTCCCCAAACTTACCCCACTTCCCTTCTTATTTTTTTTTTATTTTATTTTTTTTATTTAGCCATGTAGATGTATACAGAAGATCTATTTGTTGTATTAAAGAATTTAATTGTACTGCCACCACTGATTTTCTGTCCGGGGCCCTTTCCTATTTTACCTATGCCTGATGCAGGCTGTGGCTTTCAGGAACCTTACAGAAGTTTAAGAACCTCTGGATATTTTAGTTGTAAAATGTTTCAAATTCCACATGAAATTTGGAATGAAACTAATTGTGCCAGAGCAAATCTGCATGATCCCACTGACTACAATAGCTGAAGAATTGACACATCACCATGGGGCACACAAAGAAGCAAAGAGTCAGTGTTGAATTTTTGGTTTGAACTTCATTTGAGGACTGATCTTTAAACTCAGATAACCAGCTAGAGCTACAGTGGATATTTTTGAGTGAGATCTAGAGCATTTTGTGATAGTAATTTATTGAAAGTCTTGAAGGTTAAAACAGACTAGCAGAAAACTTCAGATAGTTTTCTGGCTGCAGAAACTGATTCTGAATTCTGGTATATCCCAACTTCCATGCTGCATATTTAACTCAATCTTTTGAAAATTTTTGTGATAGAAATTACTGTCTGTATCTAGTCCCTAACTCATTTAAATGTAGACATAAGGACTTTAATACTTTTGTGCTTCCTAAACTGAATGTCTGAGCATTTGCGTAAAGTTGTGTTGCTGTTCATCTGAGTAAATTCTGCAAAGTCATCTTTAGCAACAGGAGATTGAGGTTGACTCGGAGATTCATGCAAAAGCCATTTAGGTCTAAAGGGGGCTCCCTGGTATTATGATTCATATAGCACTCTTCTCCTATAGGAACATCAGTGGATGCTGAAAACACTGTTCAGCCCACAACTGGCATAATCAGGGACTTGACCTGATAGTACCCTATCCAAACAATTCAGAGAACTGCTTCTTTTCACTGTCTGCATTATCAATGGACTTTATACCATCTCCATACATATTTTTTGACCTCATATTACGGGTACAGAGAATAAAGCAACTCCTATACTGAGGTGGTTTAACCTTGGCTGGATGCTACCCGACCCACCCCTCCCCACCCAGGTGCTCTCTCACTCCCTCTTCTCAACAGGACAGGGGGAGAAAATAAGATGAAAAAGCTCATGGGCTGAGATATAGACAGAAGGATTGCTCACCAGTTGCCATCACAGGCAAAACAGACTTGACTTGGGGAAAACTGCTTTAATTTATTACCAATGAAAAACAGAGTAGGATGGCAAGGAACAAAGACAAAACTAAAACACCTTCCTTCTTCCCAGGCTCAACTTCACTGCTTCACTCCTGACTCTTCTATCTCCTCCTCCCCCTGGGTGGTGCAGGAGGATGGGGAGTGGGGGTTGGGGTCAGTTCATAATGTTTCATATCTGCTTCTCTTTCCTCCTCACACTCTTCACCTGCTCCAGTGTGCAGGACCCCATGGGATACAATCCGTCATCAACTGGTCCAGCTCAGGTCCTTCCCACAGGGTGCAGTCCTTCAGAAACAGTCTGCTCCAGTGTGGGTCCCCCATGGGCCACAAATCCTGCCAGAAAATGTGCTCCTGCATGGGCTTCTCTCCATGGGCCGCAGCTCCTGCCAGCAGCCTGCTATGGCATGGGCTCTCCATGGGCTGCAACTTTCTTCAGGACATATCCACCTGCTCCACTGTGGGGTCCTCCACAGGCTGCAGTGTGAATGTCTGCTCCAACATGACCCTCCGTGGGCTGCGGGCGGACAGTCTACCTCACCATGGTCTTCACCATGGGCTGCAGGGGAATCTCTGCTCTGGTGCCTGGAGTACCTCCTCCCCCTCCTTCTTCACTGACTTTGGTGTCAGCAGGGTGGTTCTCTCACATTTTTCTCGCTCCTCTCTCTCTCACAAAGCTGCTGCACAACAGTTTTTACCTTTTCTTAAATATGTTATCACAGAGACGCCACCAGTGTTGCTAAAGGGCTCAGCTTTTGGTAGCAGCAGGTCTGTTCTGGAGCTGGCTGGAAAGTCTCTGGCATGGGGGCAGCTCTTGGTCTCCTCTCACAGAAGCCACTCCTCCAGCCCCCCTGCTACCAAAACCTTGCCACTTAGACCCAATACGCATACATATATGAGAGAGAGAAGGGGGGGGGGAAGTAATGTTAATTCAGCATATAAATCATTTTGTTAATGTGATTTCAAGTACAGGCTGATGTTATTCCACTAATGAGTTTAATTCAGTTCTATTTTTTGTACAATCTTAACACTATAAAATGATTTCTTTCCTGTCAGTCTTGCTCTCATAACTTATTATTGCACTTGCATTTGCTACGTTATGAATTGTTCCCATGGCTGTAAAAGTAAGATATTTCATTCACTTTGACTCCAGTTTTTTCTATTAAACTTGAATCACTTACTTTTATTGTTGAAGGACTGCAAAATTAAACTGCATTATGAAAATGCAATAACATAGTCTGTATGTTATTGGTTCATATCTCTTTCATTTTTAGCCACTGCTGAATAACAATTGCATAATATCACTTTCCATTACAAGCAGTCTTTATTAACCTTTGAGAACTCTTTTTATCCTTTCAGATTCCAAATGTTTGATAGCAGCACTTGCTTTGGTTTTAATCTATTTTATTTGTAAAAGAGCTGAGTTAGTAACAATGGTCAAATGTAGTAAACAGAGTAATTTTCTGTATTATTTCCACCTCTGCTTTCAGCTTTAATATGCTGTTTTATCACAGAGAAAGATGAAATGTTGTATGACAGCCTGATAGGTTAGGTTAAGTTTCATTAGATGTCTGATCCTTTTCACGCCAGTATCAGTTGAAATACTACTGTTCACATTAGTGCAAAAGGAGAAAGGTTCCAATGCATACATCTTTGAGTTGAACGCCCACAAGACAGACATTTTACACATCTATTTTAGAAACTGTGTACATCTGATAATCTCCCTAATACCCAGAATATGTGTTCATTCTACTGTGCATGTAAGTTAAGCTTAATATAAATGAATAAATAGTTTGGGACATACCAGCTTTAACAGAAGTCACAAAACTAATGTAAGTCCCTATAGGTGCTACATATTTGCAGTCAAAGAGATGATAAATATGAAATGATTTGACCAAATATAATCTTTCAAGAAGTATAGTATTTTGCTCGCCAAAAATGGTTCAATTTACACAAATGGTTTAATTGGAAATTCAATCAGTTTAACAATTCTTTATCACTATAAGCATGATCTTTAGGCTAATGCAGAGTTAAGAAAAAGTGCACGGAGATGTAGCTCATCCTAATGTTATTAAGTATTATAACAGTTTATGGACTGTGTCCATTTTCTTAGACATTAGGCATCATTAATCTCTCTGGAGTCTCACAAAAGACAGAAAAAAGTTTGCCATTCCCCTTTTTATTTCCAGGTGCTTTAGAACATTTAAGACACAATATTCCTTAACTTCCATAGCAAAATCTGAGCTTCTTAATCACCAGGTCAATACACTTACCATTTTAGGAAAATAAAATTACATTCTGGTTTTAGTCCATAAACCTCAGTAATCACTTACATTTATGTGAGGAGAACTTCTGTATAACTTGATTACCTGAGTTAAATTATCAGGGATCAACTTCAATGATCCATCAGGAAAAATACAGAACAAGCGATGAGTATGGGCAATCTTCATTCTTTACTTTCTCTGATAAACTGGACAAGCCAATATTAACGGCTCCCTGTAGTCTAGTAGGGTGAGAAAGCATCTCATAGGCAGTAGGTTGTGTGGGGACCACATGGTCTACTTTTTCAACTGTAACAAGCAAACAAACAAAGGGCGGCTTGTCCAGGGTAGGTAATTGCCTTGACGAAATGACAATTTAATTTAAAAACAACTAGTATCTGGTGAAGATAACTGGAAAGAACATAATCTCAAATGACTCATTCTTCTCAAGTCATTTCATAAGCAACAGAAGGGGGAAATAACTCATGGTCTTTCCCAGACTCTTTCTGTGTCCAAGAAACTAGTTTACAAATTAACATTGCAGTTAAATTAAATAGGATGAAATGCACACCTAGCAAAACCTAACAGCACTCCTGTGGCAGCTCATTCACTCATTTGAAACACATATATTGGTCCTATTCTTTTGTTATCGATGAAAGGTGGCTTGAGCTGCTCCACCATTATAGGATGAGTACTGTCTAAAAAGAAAAAAAATTCTCTCAGGCAGAAAGTTCTTTGCCCATCTTGAAAATTTCCTGTTGCATATATTTTTCCCCCCTTTATACTAGAGAGAGCATATAATCCTAAATTTACTCTGTCCATTTTGTGAAAGTAGGGTATTTTTTCCAGACTTGATATGATGTAGTTAAAAATGTTCAGATTCACACATGGATTTTTAAAATGTTAATTTTGTTTCCAAAGAATTAATGTAAGAGGGAAAAGGAAAGA